>NC_085137.1:448091292-448117142 GCF_035046485.1 Aedes albopictus
TGGGTTCAATCCCTGGCCCGTCCTTTTCATCCTACTTTGTATCTTTCTATCCACTTTCTCTCACTCTCTCTTCTCTACATATACAACTCATGTATATTCATATGTTCATAGCCATCGCTAGAACCAGAAACGAATTGAAAAAAGTCGTTTCCCTCCCTTCCAACTTCCACTCACAGCACAGTGTATATATAACGCCTATAAGTTATGCAACCAAAGCGTGCTGTGCCGCTTGACCTTATTCACCTTATTCACCACACAATCTATCACGAACACTATAAATAACCCTATCCATGGATCGCATCACCGACCCAACGGTGACTCCCAGATCTCCTATCGTTTCCGTCTAACAAATACCCCAGTCCGTGCGGGTTGTGGGACGCAGAGTGCTCTCGGTCTCTAGTAGCAACAACCAGTACAACTCCTTTCCCTTCCCAGCTGACTATAAGGACTTGGCCGGCGCCGTTATTGATCAAATATGCATGAGCTGCTAAAATTGCACTTTGAGAATAAGTGGAATGTCCCAGCCCCTTATTCAGTAGGATCTCAGTACAACTGGTACCAGTTCAGATCAATCACGGAGGAGCAACCATTGACATGTATAGTCAGAATTGATCGTTTTTTGATCGTTTTTTTGTTTTCTGAGGGTTTAAGTGTTATTCGCGTAAAACGGTAAAAGATCTTAAAATCACAATCATTCAGATCATTCAAGGAACTCTCATCTAAACCAATTACTAGGAATCTACGACCATCAGATCGATTCTGGCTCAGAGATAGGATTCTCTAACGTCGGGTGTTCAGTCTAGGGTTGAGGCGAGCTATGATCCTCAGCACATCCTCAGGCCGCAGATGCTCTCTGATACACCGCGGAAAACTCCCACAAAACGCTGTAGTGTTGAAGGGAGACTAAACTTTTCGACACTGAACTGTGTAACAAGTGTCAGTGCAACGTCCAGTGTTGATGAAATTTGTCGCATGTAGTATTCGTTGAATTTTGTTTAAAAAACCCAGATTAATCCACCTAGCGGTGATAGTGCCTTTCTCGTAGAATACGTTCTCTAGCTCCTGCAACATAGAAGCTTGAACTTGTAATAGTTATAGCAATTAGATTCTTTAAGGGTAAACCAAAAATGTACAGTAAAATGGGGTATCTTTCATAGTTTTTCAGCAAATTTTCCTAATATTTTCCCATGTAACAGTATTTCCAATAATAACATACAAATTTTCAAAACTTTTGGTGCAAAACCATCTGTCAAAGTAACGCTTCGATTGTGAATAAAGTGCGTGCGCTGCTTTCGTAAGCTCTGTAAAAGTGATCTTTAGTGATTTTCAAGTACGAAATGGTATCGCCACCAGAACAAAGGTAAAATTTGTGTTCCTAATGTAGAAACTAATGTGATTGCAGCTAATTAAAGCTAATTTCAGACAAAATTTAAGTGACTCATTATTGCTGCGTGAAAATCACGCAATTATGGGTGACTTTTTGTGCAGCATATATGTAATTGAGAGTTCTGCGTACATATACATTGCATACTTTTAGGCGTTTATCGGTGGTGTGGGTGGATGGAGATTTGGTCCCAATTTTGAAAAATTGATTTCAAATCATGAAAACACGCTTCGTTAAGAGATTTGAGACCAGCATTAGATTCTACTATAGTTGATCTAACGAGAATTAATGATAATTCATTAACAAAATAGATAAAACTTGAGTAACTAAATAAATAATAGGTAGACAACAAGTTGACCCATAATTGTTACACAGCCAATTTTGGCCCATTAATGTAGTTTTCATTATTATTCATCAACTTTTTAGTAATTTTCAGCAGATTTTTATATAAAACAATAAAAAGGAGTTTCAATGATAAGAATGCAAAATAAAAATAATGTAAATGTTATTTCTGTATGAAAATCGATTATGAAATGACTGCTTCTTGAGTAGGTACCTAACCCATAATTGTGCTATGAGTGTAACTTTATGAATCAATTTTGAAAAAATGAACTATCCCATCCATATCCGAAAGCTCGAAAATTGTTACCATCATCTTATATAAGAATAGTAGTTTGAGCATGACGCTGAGGAAGGTGATTCAGTCCCAAAACAAAATTTTTGGTCCTTTTTATACAGGAATCAAAAACATTCAATACTGAGGAAAATGGAAAATTTGATAAAAATGAAACTAAAAATAAACGACGGGAGCGAAAATGTTCACTCTCATCAACAAGCGCGGCACACTACGAAAGTGATCCTTTTTAACCCTCGAACAGTCGCGTCTTCAGCCACCCTCAGCGACACCACGCTCACGCTGTGTACCACAAATGTGCTTTTTTCATGGTGCGTGTACTCAGTACACGACTCGACCGTAACCGGGTTGATGAAATATACGATTTATTAAAAGAAGGTTTTCAATTCCCTAAAAGTTTGCCTACCTTAAGGCGTTATTAGTTTAGACGGTTTGACAGTGACAAAAAAAGCACATAATTTGTATGACTTTGGACAGCATATTCGAAATCAGGGATATCGATTTAGTTCACCCAGCGAATATACTAACGAAATTCATCAAAACACCTTATGAACTTTTGCTATAACTAAATATTATTTTGTGGGCTTCGTGGCCGTGTGGTTAGCGACGGCAGTCGTCTAGGCATATCGTAAGCCTCGAAGTGTGAGTTCGATTCCCGCTCTAGTCGGTGGAAACTGTTCGTCAAACGAAAAATTCATCACTGGGCCACTGGGTGTTCTGTGTCTCGTCCGTTGTCTAGTGTAAGTAATGTGTTCAGTCTGTGCGGGCTGAAGACGGTGTGAATTGTCTTTTTCTTTAAATATTATGGAAGCCATAAGAATACCTCATGAAAATTCATTGTGTTGATTATGACAAACTTCATAAAATAAGACTTATGAAAAGTGTAAAAAACTTAAAATGAAGCATACTGGAAATGATCCATGAACATTTCATGAGGTCGGTCAAGCCAATCAATGTTACCCCGCTAATCAAAAAATCTGTTGGCAACTGGGTCCAAACCAACAAGCTTGAGATCAACTGGCTCGCATGCTACCACTCGGCTATAGAGGTAATCACGTTCAAATGTATGCGTGCCTTTTTGTAGATGTAGTTGTGAAACTGCGAGGAAAATATTTGCACCCTTACCCCGGACGTTAGTTTTATCATTATTTACCCGTTTTACCCAAATCGATTGGATAATATTTGCATATGCAATCTGAATAGCCTTTGAATCGGCGTGCACTTTTGTGTGAGGAAAAATTTGCGCTAGTGTTCGTGTGATGAAATGTCACTTATCTCTATAGAACGAGTTGATATGAGAGGGAACAAAACGCAGACAACAAGCGTTTGTTGGACGATGATCACCTTTTTTGCCATGGTAAATTTGAAATCATTTTTATGCTGGTCATTACCGCAAGCCGTCTTTCAGTTAATTTTCACAACAAAATTAATTTCAGTGTAAAGGGTTAGTTGTAAATCGGGTCAATTATAAAATTGACAGTTTTATCTGTTGAATTGAAGCGAAACTCAGTCTACACAAATTTAGTAGCGATGTATATATTTAAATTGATCCTGCAGAATAGTCCATTTTACGAGCCGTTATTATGAATAAAATTTTAGCAGGAGATAGCGTCCAAACCCGTGAAAATCGATATCAACATTCGCGACTACGAAGGTAAAAGAGATTCCAACTCTTTGTCGCTCTAATGAAAAACCTCGTAAGGAACTGTCAGAATGTGCGTGAAAAAAAGCAAAAAAATATTTCCCTCTCGTTTTTTCTCACGTAAACCTTCACGCACATTCGACAACTTCGTATTCGCGAATCAACATTGTTGTCACTTCGTAAAATGGCTCATAGTAATTTCAACCGCAAGCCGTTATTTAGTGTAGGAAAACAAAAACTATTTCTGATTCTGAGTAAGATCAACCCAGTGACTGAGTAGAAATTTTCCTCGGTAGGTAATAATTTGAACCTGTCAAATGTACATTTATTCGTTAAGTGGTAGGTAAGTTAATCGCCAAGATGTATGCAACACACGAACCATTAAATCTCGGATACTTTTTCAAAACGACGTATAATACACGCAAATCCTATGTTGATACGTCGTTTTGAATAAGTATCCGAGAAATATATTAATATGTTCGAGGCGTTCATAGACTACGTCACATTAAAATTTTCCATTCTAAATCACTTTTCTCCCTCTACGTCAACATTATTTTTAACATTTTCATCTTCAAAATGTGTGCATGGATTATTACACTTTTGTCGAATTCGTTTTTGATTCAGTTCCAACCTGGGTTGGAACTGGATGAGATCACAGTTTCAACCCCAACCCGACTTCGGTTTCGCTTGTACTAAAGTTTGTTTGAGTTTCTTTGACGTTTGTTTGTTTACACATTTTCCGCCAATCCAGTTCCAACCCAGGTTCAAAAACGAATTCGACATTTGTGAGTACCTCTTAAAGCGTGTCGTGATTCACGATTGCTCCCTTGCCTGAGCGAAGCACACGCTTAAAAATGTTACATTAATATATGTACTATCACGGCGTGTGTATGGGAAAAGTTTATAACAAAAAAATTGGCATCGTCAAATTTTTCGCTATTCAAAAATAGAGGCTTTCAGCTTTCATTTGCAGGGTCCCTCAAAAAAATCCACCGAGGGATCCCGAACAACTTTATCAGAATACTGTTTTTCCCCATACAAAATGCACGGTTCCAAATTAATCCCTATTTCTACTTAACAAACATACCCAATTTTTGTATGAAAAAGTTCCCCCGATGGAATATTTCGATGTTGGGCTTGAATGAAAGCTGGTAGCGTCAACTTTCACGTAGCGTAAAAATTAGCGATGCCCATTTTTTTGTAATAAATTTGTTCTACCAGACACACCGTGCTATACGTAACGTATACACCTGCAAAAAAAATTACTCGGTTTCTGAGTTGGTCTCACTCAGAAATCGACAAATCCTTTGTTTTCTTGCTCAGTTTCCATTAATGGTGGGACAACTCAGTAACAAATTTTGAAAACGACGTATAATCAATGCTACACCATTGATTATACGTCGTTTTCAAAATTTGTTACTGAACTCATTGGCAACGGGTTGTCCCACTTTTAGCTAAAACGAGTAAGAAAAATAATCGATTTTTCGATTTCTGAGTGAGATTATCTCAGCCACTGAGTAAATTTTTTTCTTGGTGTACTAATTAGAACCAGGTAAGCGGTAAGTTAATCGCCGAGATGTATGCAGCACACGACCCTATATAAATGTACTAATGTGTTTGGGACGTTCTCAAATTACGTTACATAAAAAATGTCCTTTTTCAACCCCTTTTACATGTATCTCCAAAACATGTATCGGGATTATCACATTTTGCAGATATATAGTTTATTGCATTGCTAACTGGACTGCGACAAAGTGCGGAATCTCAAATAAAAGTGCGATATTGCATCAAATCGTTCCGGTGTCTTCACCGCACTTATTCATCACGAGCTAATGAATAAGTGCGGTGAAGACACCGGAACGATCTGACGCAAAATCGCACTTTTATTTGAGATTCCGCACTTCATCGTCGCACTTATAACCGCGCAATGCGCAATACCTCAAAATTTGACGTGATTTATTATCGCTACCTTACCTGTTATACAGGGTGCGGCAGGAAAAAATGCGAAAAGTTCAAGGCACTATTACACGCTAAATATGGGATATATATGACTATTTTTTCATGACAGTGTATCAGTCAATGTCTATATTCTAGCACTGAAAAATAAAAATGAACACATTTGATGTTTAACATGTGATAATGTAGGCCTAATTAGCGGATATCAATAAACTGCGCGCCCAATGGTCATTAAACAAAATGACTATAACAGTAACAAAATTAGCTCAAATTCGATGAACAACCAGACCACACTGGTCCAGAGCCATGTAGTTTCACATACCAGATGAAATAAGTACATATATTTGATGATATTGTAGAGAAAATCAAAAAAATTGTTTTATCAAATGCGAAATTTAGCGACCTGTGCGATTTTCTGCGGTTTGAAAATTCTGGTTGTCTTCATCTTCAGGCGCCGCCCTGTAAAGGTTAGTGACCAAAATGGGAATTTTTTTAATCACCTTTTCAGAAAACTAGCCTATTATAGATCATGGAACGTTGAAACATAGATTGGTTAATGTCAAATGGACGAAAATGAGGTTTGAAGTTAAAAAACACTTTCGCATTTTTTCCTGCCGCATACTGTAACGCACACGCTTAAAAAATGCTACATCAAAAGGTGTATAATAATTCACTACTTTTCTAGCTTAAATAAGATCTTCAAAACCACTTCGTTGAATATGCAACTTAAATTTACTACATCTACTGTTGGGCTACAGTAGAATATAGTTTTCGCTACAATTTTGTCAATCTAAAACAATGCGAGTTAAATTCACAGCTCAGGTGAATTTTTTTAGGGTTCCCGATAAGCGTTTGTGTCTAGACTTGGTGTTCCCGTTGTGGTTATGAACTGCGAACCCCTGGTCGTTTTCTTGTAGCAAATCACAACACCGTTATGTTGGTGGTAATGTAGCTTTAGCTGTAAATTTTATTTTTAATTAGTTTAAGTTTTAGGTTAATTGCATGTTTGTACTCACAGAAAATCGTTTGCATGGGTAATTTATCGCACAATTCTAACCGTACTACCGTTAACACGAGGAGTATCTGTATATATAGTTTAAGTTAGGTTAAGTTCAAACAATTTAGACTCTAACTTACAATTTGTGTAACGTTTTGTGTAGGTTATCGGGAATAACAATCTATGAATTTTTATAGCTGTAGATACTAGGCACAAATAGCTGTAAGTTCAAATTAGATTAAGTTTTAGCAATACATTTTTAATTAGAGTTCAATTGAGTTTTCACCTTACACAAGTGTTCTTCACTGTATACTTTGGCCAACAATAACGATGACGAGGCTGGCCATCACATTGCTCTATTAATTGTCATCACCCACCACTACAGATTCCCTGACATAAGTTTGACGGTTCGCTCCGGCCGTCATCGGAGCGTGACCAGAAGTGTTGCCAGTATCAACATCCTCACCCCCGTAACACTGGCCACCAGGTCCAGTTTTACCAACCTCACCAACCTCTAATACTGCCAACCTAGCCACCGGTCTACGAACAAGCCCCCTCGCAGTTTGGACAATAGCTTGCCGTACTCTCCCATCAGCCCTTGAATGGTTTCGACAACACGGCCTCTTGTCCACTCGTTTCTTTTTCCTTCACCGACCACCAGGACCAGTTGTCCTGCCGCCACTGCCTTTGCTTCGCCACAACACTTCGGTCGTCTTGTCAGCGTTGGCAAATACTCTTTAAGCCACCTCCTCCAAAACATGTCGAGCTGGTGCTGAACTTGGTGCCAAGATGAGCGGAGAGCTACCGCTGGATCCGTTGCTTCGACAGCAGGTTGTTTAACTCCGTTCGAATTGCCCAGCAAAAAATGATTTGGAGTGAGAGCTTCGCTTTCCTCCGACGTTAGCGGCAGATATGTGAGAGGACGGCTGTTCACGATAGCTTCGGCTTCCAACATAAACGTTTCCAACGCCTCGTCATTCAGTTTACGGTTGTTGTTGTACGCCGCTTCAACGGCTGTTTTGATGGAGCGGACCATCCGCTCCCATGCTCCGCCCATATGCGGAGTGCCAGGTGGAATGAATACCCACTTGGTAGCGGTGCCCGTGAATGTTACGGCCAACTGCTCAACTTGATCCCGAAGAAGTCTGGCGGCGCCTAGAAAATTGGTTCCGTTGTCCGAATATATCTCGGCTGGTGCTCCTCTGCGACAAATGAACCGTCGAATGCATTTGATGCACGAATCCGTAGTTAGATTGTGAGCTACTTCAACGTGTACCGCCCGTATGGTCAAACATGTGAACACGGCTATCCAGCGTTTTGCGTTGCTTCTCCCGATCTTCACCGTTAACGGCCCAAAGAAATCCAGGCCTGTATAGGTAAACGGTCTCATAAACGACGCCATTCTTGCTAGTGGCAGAGGTGCCATACGGGGAATCTCCGGTGTGCTTTTGTATACTCTACACCATTGACAAGCTTTAGCTGCGCCTTTAACCGCCAACCTGAGTCTTGGAATGTAGTAAGCTTGGCGAACCTCATTCACTACAGTCTCAGCGTTACTGTGTAGAAATCTACGATGGTAGCCATCCAATAGTAGTTCAGTAAATTTGTGTTTCCGCGGGAGGATCATCGGAAATTTTGTTTGCATATTGACATTTGGGGCTGCTCCGATTCTGCCATCAACGCGAAGGATGCCTTGCTCATCCAAAACTGGACATAGTTGATAGAGGGCACTAGATTTTCCCAGAGATTCTTGTTCGGTCCTAGGCTTCGATCGGTTGCGTACAAGGACAACCATTTCGTCCGGAAAAGATTGCCACTGTGTCTCACGGATAAGCAGACATTCAGCTCGTACCAGTTCTTCCGAAGATAACGGGCCAACGAATCCCTCCTGTCGTGTGACTTTCCGCTTGAGGTTCCCAATGAAACGTAAAACGTAAGCAACAGCTCGAGTAGCTCGGGTAAGCTGAGAGAAGCGCTCAAGTTCTACCAAACGTACAGGAATACTCGTAGCCTTATGCGCATAGCAGGGGCGTAGCTCTTCTTCTGTAGAGGGCGTCGACGTTTTCTGCACTGGCCATTCGTCTTCCGATAATTGAAGAAAACCGGGACCTCTGAACCATACGCTGTTTGCCGTTAGGTTGGGCCCGTTTCCCCACTTCGTTGCAAGATCTGCTGGGTTCTGTTTGGTTGGAACCCACCGCCAGTTTCCAACATCGGTGATGGTCAGCAATTCTCCGATCCTGCACGCGACGAATTGTTTATATCGTCGATGGTCAGCTCGCAGCCAGGAGAGGACGGTTGCTGAGTCACTCCAAAAGACTTTCTTTGAAATGCGTAGAGTATGGTTTTCTTCCACGAACTGCGACAGTCGAGCGCCCAGTACTGCAGCCTGTAACTCCAATCGAGGAATGGATTGGGTCCTCAAGGGAGCCACCTTCGTTTTCGCTGCAATGAGCGCACATTCTGGTAGTCCTTCAGCGTTCGATGTTCGAAAATACGCTACTGCGCTGTACGCACTCTCACTGGCATCCACAAAAACGTGAAGTTGAAGATCCCGATATCTCTCCTTGGTAGCAGCAATGAAATAGCAGCGAGGAATTTTCAGGTTTCGAACATCTTTGAACAGGTGGGTCCAACTTTTCCACCTTTGATGCAGATCGTTGTTCACTTTTTCGTCCCATTGTATCCCTTCTCTCCAGACTTCTTGAAGAAGAATCTTCCCGTGCACCACAAAGAGGCTTAGCAGACCCAAAGGATCAAAGAGTGACATCAGACACTTCAGCATTTGTCTTTTAGTAGGATGTTGGTCGCTCTGCAACAGCTCAGTAATATCTTCCTTCATCTCGGTTGAGAAGCTGAATGAGTCTTCCTGTGTCAACCACAGGAGCCCGAGTACACGGTCGAAGTTGCTTTGCTTGTCCGTCGCGAATTTCTTGTCTTCTCCGGGTTTAACTTCACCTAAAGCGTTCAGAACTTCGCTGCTATTGGATAACCAGTTCCTCAGCTCGAACCCTCCATGCGCGTGGATGAAACGCATTTCCTGGGATACTTTTATTGCCTCCTCTGTGGACTCATAACTTTCAAGAGAGTCGTCCACATAGTGATTGTTGACAATTCCTTCGACTGCTCGAGGGTACGTCTCTTGAAACTCCTTGGCATTCTTGTTTTTAATATATTGGGCTGATGCCGGGGAGCAGGTCGAACCGAACGTAGCAACATCCATTAGGTACACTTCAGGTGTTTCGGACGAATCGCAGCGCCAAAGAAACCTCTGCGAGTGGCGATCTTCCTTGCGTATAAGGATTTGGTGAAACATCTCCTTTATATCAGAGCAGACTCCCACATGAAATTGACGAAACCGTACTAGAACACCAGGAAGGGACGTAAGTTGGTCGGGACCTTTCAGTAACACTGAGTTGAGCGAGATCCCGTTCACGGCTGCTCTAGCATCCCAGATCATGCGAATCTTGCCTGGCTTCCGAGGGTTCACTACTGCTCCTAGCGGCAAGTACCATACGCGTCGAATGTCAGCGCTTGCTAGCTCCTCCTCAGTGGCGCGATGTGCATATCCTTTGGCCTGATAATCCTCCAGCTGTGTCTGTAACGCTTGCTTGAGATACGGGTTCCGCATCATACGTTTTTCCAGGCACTCCAGTCGTCGACGAGCCATACCATAGCTATCAGGAAGTTCAACATGGTCAAACTTCCATAATAAGCCCGTCTCAAAGTGATTGCCGACCCGCACTGTAGTATCCTGCAGTATTCGCAGAGCGCGTTCTTCTGCTGCTGATACGAGAGGAGCTACGGTCGGTACACTGATGTCTTCCGTAGAGAAGAAATCCTTGACGAGGTTGTGTAGTGACTGGTCCGATGCACATCCACAGGCATGGTAGTTTACTGATAATTGTTGTCCGTCGCTCGCTTTACCGCCATAGATACACCAGCCTAGTCTGGTTTTGGCAGCGATGGGTTCGCGTTTGTATCCTTCGCGCACTTTTAATGGAACCATCAAATCTAGATTGTTGACTCCAATCAGTAGCTTTGGAGTCGCCTTGGAATAGCTCTTAACAGGAAGACCTTTAAGATGTGCAAACTGCTCGGAGAGATGGTCGTATGGCAGCGATTGTGTGGGCAACGACAACTCCTTTACGGTTTGAACTTCCTCGAGTGAGTATCTTTTCCCATCAGTTGATGAAACGGTAAGCGACAGTTGCTTCGACCCCTTCTCTGTGCGTGATACGTTCGCTGTCCATAGTAAACATAACGGCATCGTTACACCTTCGACGCCCAACTCTTTGACCAGGCTGTCTTCAACTAGCGTCAAAGATGATCCATCGTCGAGGAACGCAAAAGTATCCACTGATCCTTTGGGCCCGTGCAGGGTCACTGGTAGTATTCTGAAGAGTAGCGATTGTTGCCCCTGCCGATGCGTATGGTTTTCTGCGGTATTCACTAACGGTTGAATCTGCGTGTCTGTACTGTTCCGCGGCGAATGTAGAAGCGGATGATGCCGGTATTCGCAACCGTTCGTCCCGCAGTTGCTGGTTTTTCTACAGCTTCTTCTAACATGCGAACTCAAGCAGTTTCGGCACAACCCGTTTGACTGAACACACTTCCAGCGGCCGTCCACGGAAAGTGATTGGAAGGCCCGACAATCCTGGATTCGATGCCCGACGTTCTTGCAGGCTGGACAATGCTTTGCACCCTCACGACTGGATTCGGAGCTGAAAATCGGGTCACTACGGTGGGTGTTGACACTTCCTCTCGAGTTCGAACTGTTCTTCCCGAATGCTGGAGACCTTCCACTACTGCTGGCGTACACTGTCACTTTGCTCACTGCTTTCACTACACTGGACATGAAGAGGCCGAACGTTTTCAGATTAACCTCCGAAAATCCCTGGAGATATGAGCCCCATTCCATTTGAAGATGTGGTGGGAGTTTTGTGACGAGTTCCGCGAGAAGAGATGGATTTGACAGATGGGCGGTTTGTCCTGCGACTTCAAGGTGATCGCAGAGACTTTGTATAGACATCCCAAAATCAATAATCGTTTGAAATTTCTCCACTTTTGGTGGTGGTGTCGAGCGAACTTTGTCCAAGAGGGCTGAAATCAGCAGCTCTGGACGGCCATAAAGCATATGGAGTGTTTCCATAATGTGAGGTACCGATTCAGGTAGAAGTAGTCTACTTTGAACGGCCTCGTACGCCGCGCCCTTCAAGCTTCGCTGGATTCGATTCCATATCGACGAGTTTATAGAAACTGCTGTCGATTTTCTCTAAAGTTTGTTCCCGTTGTGGTTATGAACTGCGAACCCCTGGTCGATTTCTTGTAGCAAATCACAACACCGTTATGTTGGTGGTAATGTAGCTTTAGCTGTAAATTTTATTTTTAATTAGTTTAAGTTTTAGGTTAATTGCATGTTTGTACTCACAGAAAATCGTTTGCATGGGTAATTTATCGCACAATTCTAACCGTACTACCGTTAACACGAGGAGTATCTGTATATATAGTTTAAGTTAGGTTAAGTTCAAACAATTTAGACTCTAACTTACAATTTGTGTAACGTTTTGTGTAGGTTATCGGGAATAACAATCTATGAATTTTTATAGCTGTAGATACTAGGCACAAATAGCTGTAAGTTCAAATTAGATTAAGTTTTAGCAATACATTTTTAATTAGAGTTCAATTGAGTTTTCACCTTACACA
Source organism: Aedes albopictus (assembly GCF_035046485.1). Lineage (NCBI taxonomy): Eukaryota > Metazoa > Arthropoda > Insecta > Diptera > Culicidae > Aedes > Aedes albopictus. The sequence goes on from NC_085137.1 coordinate 448,103,612, forward strand.
AGTGTTCTTCACTGTACTTTGGCCAACAATAACGATGACGAGGCTGGCCATCACATTGCTCTATTAATTGTCATCACCCACCACTACAGATTCCCTGACATAAGTTTGACGGTTCGCTCCGGCCGTCATCGGAGCGTGACCAGAAGTGTTGCCAGTATCAACACTTGGAAAATGGGAACGTGGGAATGAGAAGTATTTATTTTGTGGTAGCTCGCAAACTTTTTCAAATATCTCCGAAATGGCTTGAAATATCCAAATCAAATTCAATAGCGTTCAACTAAAACCTATTCCCTATCAAATAAAACATGTTGCGGCTCAATCGATTGACATTTACTAGGAAAAACATAAGCTCATTTCTTTACTTAGCATTATTAGCACACCAATACACAATAGAGTTAATAAACTATAGAGGAAGAATGTCGCTGGCGTCGCTGCCGAAACATCTCTTGCTGGCGGAGATAGGCCGGGCTATAAGTGTCAAAGCGAAAAAGTATGCAGTTTGACAGATAGATACCCGACATGTTTGCGAGCGAGAACAAAGGGAACAGCAGCGACATTCGTCCTCTATAGTTTATTAACTCTATTCAATACACACATACGGACGGACATTAAATGCAGCAAATTTTGCTCAGTTCGTCGAGCTGTGTCGATTGATGTATGGAGACGTGATAATCTGAGCTTTCTATCAAAAAATGATTTTTGGAATGAAATGATAGCCTTTCGGTACAACTTTGTTGTACGAGAAAGGCAGAAATGCCAAAAAACGCTAAAACAAGTAGAGTTTTCATACCTTACAAGGTTGTTTGATTTTGAGTTTTTGGCATATTTTTTTGGTAATTTGTTTATTCGTGTGTAACGTGTACTAATTAGAACCCGGTAAGCGGTAAGTTAATCGCCGAGATGTATGCAGCACACGACCCACACTGAAAAAATTCTTCACACTGTTTTCATCTGATTTTCACATGGACTGTTTCCATACGCGTATCCATTGAATTTTATGGGAATATCACATAGATTTTGCGAAGTTATGTGATTTTCCAATAGAAGTTATGTGATTTCCTAATGACTTCCATGTACCGTATCGATTTCATGTGAAATTTCCAAAGAAATTTTCATCGGAAAATCCAATAACAGTTATATAGCCAAACTAATGGAAATTTTCCATGTGATATATGATTTATTTTTTCAGTGCACGAAATATACTCATATGTTTGGGACGTCCTTAAATTACGTTACTAAAAATTGTCTATTTTCAACCCCCTTTTTTCTTGCAGCCAAACTTTTTGCATTGTTTCTCTGAAACATGTGTCGGAATTATCACATTTTGCAGATATCCCTCAAAATGTGACGTAAATTATGGTCGCTCCCTTACCTGCTACAACGCACACGTTTAAAAAATGCTACATCAAAAGGTGTACAATTCACTACTTTTCGAACTTGAAATATAACTTCAAACCCACTCCGTTGAATATGCAACTTAAATTTACTACATCTACTGTTGGGCTATGAGCCTCTGCACGAATCTGGTGTACTGCTCACTCCCACAGAAAATTTGAAAACAGCGCGCACAGTAAAAGTCAAATGTGACTTTTACTGTGCGCGCTGTTTCCAAATTTTCTGTGGGAGTGAGCAGGACAGGGCAAATTCGTACAGAGGCTCATAGCAGGAAATGGTTTTTGTTACAACTTTGTCAATCTAAAAAAATATGAGTTAAATTCACAACTCAGGTAAATTATTTTAGGGTGTCCAAGAAGCGTTCGTGTCTAGGCTTGGAAAATCATGGGAACGTGGGAGTTAAAAATATTTATTTGTGGAAGTTCGCAAAGTTTTTCAAATATCTCTGAAATGGCTTGAAATATCCAAACCAAATTCAATAGCGTTCAACTACAACCTATTCCCTATCAAATGAAACTTGTTGCGGCACAATCACTTGACATTTACTAGGAAAAACTTAAGCTCATTTCTTTGATCTATTATTAGCACACACATACACACACACATACACACACACACACATACGGACGGACATTTGCTCAGTTCGTCGAGCTGTGTCGATTGATATATAAGACTTGATAATCTGAGCTTTCTATCAAAAATTGATTTTTGGAGTGAAATGATAGCGTACAACTTTGTTGTACGAGAAAGGCAAAAAGAAAACATTTGTAGTTAGGTTAAGTGTAACGTCCCAAAAATCCCACGAACGCAGCCATCACTACACTGCCCCATGCAAGGACGACGGTAATTCCGCTAGCCACCACCAGGCAGCACAGGACTGCACGAATGGGCGGCCATGGGGGAGGCGAACTGGGTGGTCATCATGAGGAGGATGCACGACGGGTCAATGGCCAAAGGTTCGGAGTCAACGAGCTTCCATACAACTGATCGTAAGCCTGGTGATCTGCATACAGAAGAGTTGCAAATTCTTAAGTGGAAAGACATTTGGAGAAATTTCAAAAAGAGTTGAAAGTTGAAGTATAAGGATTAAGTTTTTGAAAGACGTTGTGAAGATAAAGAAAAGGAAAGTGGAGAAGTTGGAGTAATCTGGACATCCAGGTAAATCCCGCAATTTTAACCCCGAACCTATCCATCCGCACAGTGCCTAACCCGCCATTGTGAACCTTCTATTATGTCCACAGGACCTCGCGGTTTTTATTTTAAAATCGAACTACATATGCGGTATCGTTTGGAGCCACACCGCCGCGTAGACCCTGCCCAACACTTGGAGGTGCCTTCGCAAGCCCTTTACCCAATACGACAATCGAGTGCGCCAACGAAATCCAAGCTTTTTCCAGTGCGTCCACGGATCACTGAAGCCTCGAGTCCATCACCACACTCGAGGGGCGCACGGGACAGGAGGAAGGTCCGCGTGAGGTTGCAGGCCAACAGAAGAGAGAGAGGAAAGGAGACGAATTGCCCGCCCCCTGGCCCAGGAAGGAGAGAAGGAGCCAGTGGACAGGCGAAAAGAGCAGCAGCGAAGGCGTGCAGTGCGCGGGGCCCCGAAAAAAGACCAAAGAAGAGAAGTTAAAGTAAGGTAGGACTAGTCCTTAAGAAAGTGGGAGGCGTCGTCCAGTGTTAAGGAAGGGCGTCATGAATATAGAAAGGGAGAAGATAGGAGACAAGAGGGAAAGTAGGACGTCAGAAAGTGGAATTAATGTGTGCACGAGACTAGGGATGTAGTACCGGTAGTATCTGTACCGAAAATACCGGTATTACCGACCAATTTTTGGTACCGAAATATCGGTACTGACTGAACCTGGATACCGGTACTTTCGGTACCGTGAAATCTCTCCTGAAGTGGTGAAATCCTGTCATTAGTATAGCCAATATGCAATAGAAATAAACGAAAATCTTTAAAACTAAGTAAAACATTTAAAACAAACATTTTTATAAAACCTTTCTGCAAATCCAGGATATCATAGCAATGATAGGTTTATTGAACGTTAAATTTTGGAAATGGATTTGTAAGCTTCGAATAAAGGTTTCTTGTTATTTCTTCAGTTTTTAGATTTCTTTTGCATCATCAAGGGAAAAATCAGTTAAATCTTCTTCTGTCTTCACCTAGCAGCTATTCATCTGATTTTGGTACATGTAAGGCTGTTCCTGTTTCAATTTAGACTTATCAAGATACTGCCTGTGAAACTGTGCAGAAACTAAACAATAGTTCCAAAAACAGTTTCATATAACTAATTTCTTTTTATATTTTTATCTGTCCATATTTTTTTTGTTTAATTTAGTATTTTCTGGTTAGATTTTACGACATCCCTAAAAACTGGAATTCACAAATGCATGGTAAATTGTAGATTGTATGTGCCAAGGTTGCGACCATTCATTTGCAAAGATTTACATTCATTTGCTATTATCTCAGTTCAGAAGCATGCTATCGAAAAACAATGTATGGATGAATTTAACCTTGTAATTTTATCTGAAAGTTTGCCGAATAACATTGGGGTCACAAACGTATACCAAAATCGTGAGCGAGCTGTGAAGGCAACTCTCCACGCGGTGAATGTAAATTACATTCACGCTGTGGAAAGTTGCCTTCACAGCTCGCTCACGGCTTTGGTATGCGTGTGCGACCCAATTTTATTCGGCAAACTTTCAGATAAAACTACAAGGTTAAATTCATCCATACATTATTTTTCGATAGCATGCTTCTGAACTGAGATAATAGCAAATGAGTGTAAATCTTTGCAAATGAATGGTCGCCACCTTGGTGCAAAATATGTAGATTACTTTCATTTTAGTGAAAAATTTCCAGTACCGGTATTTTACCGGTACTACCGGTACTGTAAGCCCCAGTACCGAAATACCGGTACTCACCAAAAGTGCTCGGTACTGCGACCCCTACACGAGACAGTCAATATAGGAAGTTCCTTAAGCGAACCTACGACTGTTTTCTTTACGCGGAGTGTCACGAGCGTCTTGCCGACCCTGAGGCTTGAAGACGGGGTTTCATCCATGCTATGCTAGGAGTAACACAGCCCTTGCTCAGTTAGAACTGATATTCGCAGGTAGCCGAGCTCAGCTGATTCAATCAGCTTTTCAGCCACTCATGGCTGAAAGGATCCACTGCTTCAATCCACAAATTTCCGCCCACAAAACCGAAGCCAACGAATTTAGCCTGTTCTGCGTTGTCGGGGATCAAATCTTTAAGTTTTGCCAACTCTCCCAGTAGATAATCCATGAAGTGGATGGTTGATTCACGGCAGACGAGAAGTCTTAGGTTACCGTCGTATCTTGATTTTTCTCCTTGTTAGATTGCGGGCTAGTAGCGGTCCGTTTTCCAGTACGCTGAGCCGATCGTCCTCCATTGATCCCGTTTTCCGAGTCCTGGACATTGGAGACCGACGGCAAATTGACCATGTTCTGTCCTGACGCATGTTTGTCGAGAATCACTGGCGCTGCTGCGGGCTGCGAAGCAGAAACCAGCGAAATGGCTTCATCGCCGCTCGAGGCGAGGAGCCATCAGTAGGGTAAGTGTGCCCATCGTTGTGGTATTAAGGTAAATTCATTTCAAAAACAATGATCGTACCATCTAATGAAGGGTTGCAAAACGTTAGTCGGTAGTTTTCTATCCAAATTTGCTTGGAAAAATATAAAAACTATCGTTTCTCTCTGTTTTCGATCATAAATCGCTTACCACAACATTAGGCACACTGTTCCTATTATGGAGGTAAAATTTAATTTTGGTTCCTATTGTTGCGGTATCCCATTGAAATCATATGGGATACCGCAACATTAGAAACACTACCGCAACAATAGGAACACAGCAGCAAAAAATTTAAGGAAAATATTTTTTTAAATAGGTTTTTGGGCAAATCTTAAGCACACAAATGGTGCAATCGAGCGGTTCCATATCATTTCAGCAACGAGTTATTTTCATATATGTTTATTTGGATGAAACCTTGCATACAAGTCTTTGGGGAAAAAAAACGCCGTTTTGCATACTTGGTTCGCCATTTTGAATCAGCGTTACTTATGAGAAGGGCCAATGATTTCTTCCAGTGGTTTTTTGTGCCTCCTGCTGAAAACGTGCTAATAAGTATTATATACAGGTAATTAGATACCAGTTAGCTGTACTACGTCAGCTTGCTTTGTTTCATTCGAGCGCGACCGCTACCTCTTACACACAACACAAGCGGCAGAACAAAAAAGTGGATCAAATCAACGCCGTCTGACACGATGACATTAGTCTAATTCCAGCTTTTCGCAAGATTTCAGCCAATTTTGATTAAGATTGGTATAATATTAGTTTATTCGTGTGTGATAAATCGATTACGACACATACATTTATCCAAAACAGCTCTCTTTATGGGAAAGACAGGAATAACAAAAACCGAACCATCTCCCGAAGACGCAATCGTGGTCAAGCGCATTCATTCAACATTTTTGTTCCGTACAGTAGTTTGATTGCTTGTGTTGCGAATGTTGGAGACAAAGGCAGCCGAATATCGACAAAATGGTGTCAAAGACTGAGATCGCTAACAAGAATGCGCTGGCCATAACGAGGCTAGTTCCGTCGATGACCGTTTCTTAATAATAAATAAAAAGAACGCAGTAATCACCTTCCATCAAACTAGACGGCTGCCGACTGATACCTCAATCAACAACCGCCGCACTCTTTATTCATTCCAGGTATATACAATTTACAATCTTCTTCAATAACAATATACCTACACACTAAGAATAAATCACAGAATTCTGTGAAATTTCACCGAAATCTCAACAGCAGAATTTTCGGTGATCTGTTCGGTGAATTTTTAATTCACCGAACATACTGTAAAGAATAAAAATGCTCATCTGTCTAATTCACCGAATATTTCGGTGAAATATTTTACAGATTTTCTGTGGATTAGTGGTTTATTTGTGTGGGTTTTGCCGAACTTTCGGTGATTTTTTCACAAATTTTCGGTGTTTTTCTTTCAGTTGAATTTATTCACGGTTCACCGAACTATTTTGTATATTTTACATTTTTTTTAATCAAAACAATTTTTTTTATTTGTTTGAAAATGTATTATTTAATTAGATGTTCAAACGTACACAATTATCAGTTGTTTTTGCATGTCCATTCGCGGTGTTGCAACGCGATTTCATATGCGGGTACTTCTTGCGGCTTGCCCGAAAGAATCATCAGACTGCAAAAAACAAACATTTGTTATTAATGTGTAATTAGTACTTACGGAAAATACCAACCAGCATCTCGTGTTGCTGTTGGAAATCGTCCATTTTTTTAAGTTTTTGTTGTTTTTCTGCTGTCTTTCACTAGATTCGTCATCACGAGATAACAATAAAAAACACATCACTTTTCGATAACCCTTGGCAATATGGACGACTACTGTTTTTACAGAAATTCGGTTAAACTCACAGTGTACGGTGAAAATGTTGATGTTCACCGAAACATATTGTAAAAATTCACAGAACTTGGTAGTTTGGCTGACTTCACCGAATTTTTGGTGAAATTTTGACAGTTGGATTGGGAAACCATGAATTTCACAGAAAGATCTGTGAAAGCATATTTTACCGTTTAGATTCGGTGAAATCTTTCACAGAGTTCTGCGATATATTCTTAGTGTGTACGCCAGCAAATCTACCTCGCTCCAACTCTCCAAACTCGTACCTGACGATACCTGAGCGTTCAACTCTACCTATGTTCCAACAGTCTTTACCCAGCATTCTATGATTTATACCCGTGAGCTGTATAATAATGTCTGACTAGGTTCTGAATTCATCCAGTATCTACTAGGGAAAACCAAACAGTAAATGCAGAAAGGTTGCTAGAAGCATAGTGATTTCATAGTAATTTCAGCTAATAATCCAGTGTTTTTGAACTAGATCCAGTGTTGTTTGATAACATAATAATTGTAAAGGAAAGTGTAACACGTTTTGGTGCAAAGGTAAGTTTTAAATACACATTTTAATTATATGTGTTGTGATATTTTCGTACAAAACTAACAATTGGAAAATATTTTCTATGTTACAGATTACAAAATGAGTAAAATCAGATGTATTCGTCCATTCAAAGACATTCAGTGTTCGAAAGAGCTGCGATATCTCACGGATGGTATCATCCAAAAACTAAAGTCAATTGGATTTTACAAGGTATCCACACTGAACACCAAGGATTTTCGTATTTGTTCGTCTTGCCGTCTACATAGGGACCGTCCATATACCACGTGGACAGAAAATTCATGGTTTTTGACCCCCTCCCCCCTCCCCGTGGACAAGCGTGGATTTTTCATTGGCCCCTACCCCCCTCCCCCATTGTCCACGTGGACATCAGAAAAAAAAGTTTTTTTTTCACATTTCTAAAAAAATAAAAAAAGTGATTTTGAAAGATTTTTTTTTATTTTTTTTTCGTAAATCATGTCTTAAATATAATTGAAAACTTTATAAAATACAAATATTCTATAGCTTTACATAGAATACAAACAAGTAGCACAAAATAGGTACCTACAAGTTTTCAACATTGTTTTTAATTCAGCTTAATGTTTGTGAGAGTGTGGGTGGAAAATTTTCGTCAAACGGAAATTTTTCATTGGGTGTTTTTCGTGTAATGTCTATCGCCTAATGTTAGTGATTGTTCAATGTTTAGTCTGTACAGCCTCTGGTTGAAGACGGTGTTTTTAGAATATTTATTCAATCTATGATTGTCTGATTGTTTTGTTGAGATAAGGTAATTTTAAATCTTGGATTTTTGTTGAGATAAGATTATATTTCTTAGATTCTTACAAAAATTTACAGCAACTAAATTGTATTGGTGAGGCTTAGACTTCAATATCCATTAGAAACATCTTAAATTTTAAAGGAACCTACAAAAAAAAGTTTTTGAGATAAGCCTGCAATTCCCTACATGTATTTTGAAACTTTGAAGTGGCTTAAAAAATTGATATGAAACTTAAAAAAATTCATACAGAACTTCCAAAGAAATTTTTCTGACTGAAACACCAACATTTGCATGGTCTACACTCCATTTTAAATCTCCAGTATATTCCTCGATGAAGAAAACTAAGTAATTAGAAATTCTGATAATTTAAAACAAATTAATCTGAGAATCAGTACCATAATTTTTTTGGTATAATAAAATAAAATGTATGAAAGAACTGTTGAAGAGAATCTCATCAATAATGCGACATAATTTGTTTCGTTTGTTGAGTCTTGTTTCCTAATTTATATGTTAATGGTGTCCACGTGGACATTTGACGAACCCCCACCCCCCTTTCCGTGGACAAGCGTGGACTTTTCGCCAACCCCCTCCCCCCTCCAAGCTGTCCACGTGGTATATGGACGGCCCCATATTGATTCAAGAGCTCACCTCACCCAAAACGAAGAACAAAGCGTAGCCGGCGGCTCAAGGATGCCAACTGTTCAGACCATACCTGATGTACCTGATTCGCAAAGCTATGAAAATTTGGTCACGATACCATCAGCGTCAACGCTAAGCACAATTCAATCACATGAAGACTTCACGATGCCTGTAGACGTCGAAATATTCAACCGAGGAATAGCAGCTATTCGTGTTTCGCCTATAGATTTAGGTAAGGTTAAAAATGTTCACTATCCTGAAAAAAGTGCGCTGAAATCGTCGAAGGTGTACGAAGAAATCTTTTTAAATTAGAAGCTAAAACAGAAAAAGCAAACGAGTTTAATGAAGTCATAGAAAATATGAAAATTAAATTTTTAAATTCAGCCACAAGGCAAGAAAAACTATCAATTTTATCATTGTTACCAAAATCATGGTCAGTACAAAAAATTGTAGACGAATTTAAAACTAGTAGAAATATGGCATCAGATGCAGGAAAGGAAAGAGATAATGTATTAGATTCATCTCAAGGTTCAAGGTCTGGAAAAGCTTTGAGTAATGAAACAAAAGAACTGGTTTTGAATTTTTTTGAGGACGATGATATAAGCCGTGCAATGCCAGGCCAAAGAGATTTTGTTAGCGTAAAGGCAGGAAATAAGAAATTAGCTGTTCAGAAAAGATTGTTAATGATGACATTAAGAGAAGCTTTTAATCGCTTTAATGAAATGTACGTCAACGTAAAATAGGGTTTTCATCATTTGCAAGCCTCCGGCCAAGGCAATGTAAACTATTGACTATCACAGGAACACATAATGTTTGCGTTTGCACTACGCATGAAAATGTCAATTTAATTCTACATAGCTTAAAAAAATACAATGTCTTGAATGATCTAAAAGCATTAACGAATAGATTACTTTGCGAAAATAAGACAACTCATTGCCATCTACGAAGATGTAAAAACTGCCCAGATACCTCAGTTTTAGAAGACAGTTTATTGAAACAACTGGAAGAAAACTTTGTTGAAAAGCTTTCATTCGAACAATGGGTTACCACTGACAGATGTGATTTAGAAACTATTGTAAAGCAAACCGATGACTTTGTTACATTTTTCAGCTCAAAATTAGAAAGTTTGATTCCGCATGATTTTGTGAAAACCGAACAATCCAATTTTTTGAAAACTACAAAACAAAACTTGCAAGATGGTGAATTTTTAGCTATTTGTGACTTTTCTGAAAATTACAGCTTCGTTTTGCAGGATGCATCCTTTCGTAATGTATTATACTGAAAATATGCAAATTAAACATTTTAGCTTCATTATAATTTCAGAAGAACTAAGACATGATTCAGTCGCTGTTAATTTGTTTATTGATAAAATGATATACTTTTTACAAATTGATCAAAATAAAAACATGAAAAAAAATTATTTTATGTCAGATGGTGCTGCTTCACAGTATAAAAACCGAAAAAACTTTTCTAGCCTTTGTAAGATTAAGTCAAAGTATGGTATTGACGCTGAATGGCATTTCTTCGCAACATCGCACGGAAAAGGTCCATGCGATGCTATTGGAGGTACGATAAAACGCATGGCTACCAGAGCAAGTTTAGCCAAAGAACGCGAACACCCGATAAAGACTGCAAGAGAGTTGTTTAATTGGGCAAACAAACGAAAAGAAGAAGAACTTACAAAGTTGTCATTTTGTTATTCTACTACAGAAGAATACGAAAATATGTCTTTGCAGCTAAATAATCAATATAATAATGCAAAAACAATTCAAGGAACTCAAAAATTCCACTCATTTCTTCCTCTATCAGAAAATACAATAAAGGCAAAGCTTTATTCAAACTGTCCTGACAATGATGCCAAAATATTCGATATTGTTAAGAAAGTTGTGTAAACAATAATTTGATAAAAATACAGGAATAAAAATAAACTGATGTACAAAATATAATGTTATTTTTTATTACGCACAAATACCACCCCTGAAAAATAAGCCTTATTCGCTCTTTTGAATCTTGCTAATTGAGGAGCTTGCGATATGCAAGAGTTGAATGCACATTTTCAACACAATACACCAAAAACCACTGGAAGAAATCATTGTTCCTGATAGTGGGATTTTGTAACTTGTTTTTCAAAATACTTTTAAGGCAGAGAATTTCACTCAAATCTTTAAGCTGTCAGTGTCATTTTAACTCAAAATTTTCCAATCTTTCCGAAAAAAAAATACTTTTGAAACTGGAAAAACACGGAGTACATCCGAAAAGGGCTAAAACTTATTAAGTTACCAAAAAAATCAATATTAAATTAGTAATATCTTCTAAACGGTGCATCTTAGAAAAATGTTACCGAAGTACTTTTTTCTTGCAAATTTGATGTACTTTCATAAAATTAGGGCGACAAACTTTTTTGACTTTTCTTAATAGCTTTTTTTGAAAACCGTAATTTTTTTAAACATTTTTTTTCATTGTAACCTATTTTTCTCCAGAACAACTCACTGTGCACTAGATAGCATTTTCAGTCAGCTATAACATAAGGATAATTAAAAAAAAATTGACATGTCACTTTTGAGGGAAAATCTATATTTTAGTTCAAATCACAAAAACCAAACATTTTTTTTTACCGTGCATATTTTCTCCATATAGCACCAACAGTTGTCTAAAACTTCGCCGAAGACACCAAACCGATCGGACAAACCGTTTTCGAGATACAATTTTTTGAAGATATCATGTGCATTTTTCATAGGCCCTTCTCATAAGTAAGGCTAGATTCAAAATGACGAACCAAGTATGCAAAACGGCGTTTTTGTTCCCCAAAAACTTGTATGCAAGGTTTCATGCAAACCAAAAAATACAAAAACTAAAAACTGGAAAAATTTCTCACTTGTTCGTGGAATCGCTCAATGTCATAATTTAAGCATAATACATCTATTAAAACTGCCTTTTGGTAACATTTCAGTTCGAAAAAGTGCACAATTGCCACTACCGCAACATTAGGTACTACCACAACGAAGGGAACAATTACCCTATCATTATTATCTATATTGATTCGCAATGGCGACGAACGACCATGAGAAATTGTTACCCAATTATTATCGATAACATCTAGCTTCAAGTAATCATCTTACCAAATGAATTATTGATAGTAGTTAGAACAAAAAGTTAAATTGTTAGAAAAAAGGTAGTTCACTAATGCTGACCGCGTGATCAAGAAAAAAATGGATGGTTAGCCGCAATCAGATGAAACTATTTTTTAATTCAGAAAAACAGTGTTTTTTGAAGAAAATGGGGCAAAATGGACGCACACTCAATTCCGGTGAATGAAAATATCACCAATCGATTCCTTGAGTTTTTTTTTTCATTCGGAAAAGATGGATTTCAAAGATCGCAATAATCCGCAATAATTAGGTGCCTTTTTAGGTCGGTTTTTCCTCCACTGTACGCTGATGGGATCTTGAAACGACCGATTGCTGGCGTTGCTGGAAATTTGCGATGATTAGGAACAAGGATCCCCGGAACTACACGGGAGGGGGAATGTTGAATCTGTCAGCACTGCAGAGAGTATTTCCACAAGTAATGACATTTTCAACAAGAACTTTTACTTTCAAGTCAGCAAACATATTCGATGAAACTAGTTAAAAGAACCGGTGTTCGTGTTTCCTTTTCATTCTAAATGATATCAAATTCCACACGATACCGCGAAAACTTCAAAACAAATTGCTGTAAAATTCGTATCGTTACTGCGTTTTTTTCTTTCTTTTTGGCTCAAAATTACTCTGTGGAAATAAACTGTCCCCATTCGCCAGCGATGACTCTTCCTTCCTGGAAGGATGACCACTTCAGCCCCGCAGAAATTGGCGGGGTGGACCATCACCACAGCATCATTGAGCATGAACAGGACTGAACTGGCGGTACTGGCGATTTCTTTTTAATTTACAGTTGAATTACTCCCAACCGACTGGAGTTCTGTCAGAGGGAAAGAGGGTTGTGAAATCATGCCTTTAGCGTTCATCCAAGTGTGAAAATCTGAAAGGACGTTCAACGAGTCCTGAAATTAACAAGCATGAAGTGTGATACAACAGATCGATGTCTTAACTTTTTAACAACGGAAATGTTTGATGTTCGCGTCCCGATTTAATGGTTCTCAGTTACAATGAACAATTGATGGCATATCAGTCAGAACACGTTTCCTCGTTTTCCAAGAAAGGATCTCCGGAATGATTTTAACGGATTCATCGTCATATTCCAGGCAAATATGACAGTCAGCGGAATACATTTCCAACCACGGTCGAACGCCCCAGGCGTGTTGAAACGGTGGAATTCTATCGCTTCGTTTCTTTTGATTAGCGAATTTTCGCCATGAAACGTTACGTTCCTTTGTAAGCCATCGATGGCGGCAGAGATATCTCCAGTGGATGGAGGAAAAATATTTTCTTTTATTCCGGTGCATCGTTGTCAATTCCATCATTGGATGATTTTGCTTCATCCGCCGTCGAAGAACGCCGCTGCTGTTGTTATGTTATTATCTTGAAAAGGTTCTCGTTTTCTTGGAAATTAGCATTGTTGTTCTCGAACCCGCGTTTTTTCGGAAAAAGTATGATTAAAGCAATGGCTGACGGAGCTCCTCATAGCATTTATTCGAAGTATAAACATGACATGTTGTTGGTCGAGAGATAAGCTTGAAATCAATAGAGCTGAATTTTAACTAGGGAAAAATACAAAAGATAAAATAAAGGG
>NC_085137.1:448117642-448154642 GCF_035046485.1 Aedes albopictus
GTTACGAACGCGAAGCGTGAAGTACATTTGAATCCACACAATTCGGAACGAATTCCTTTCCAACCATTTCCTACAACTAACCAAGCGAGCCGCATCATAAAACCCCAATCAAATTCGAACAATCATGACCTACCACAATATAATAGGGCCCGCGATTATAAACGTAGAGCAGAGCGGCAATGTTTATCAGCATAACATGGGCGAAACTACCGGGGGTGCCGGGGTTGCCGGGCACCCCCTAGAACTTGAGTGGGATGCTGCGAAATATGGGACGTTAAATAATGAATGGATGAACTAATGAATTTTTCTTAGCAGTGCACCCCCTAGCAAAAATCCGTAGTTTCGCTAATGCAGCATAACGAAGCAAAAGCTATGCGGTTGAGGGACTCGACTGACTTTGAGCAGCATGATAAAATAAACAATCTGAAGCGACACCCGATGGAAACCATACCAATAGCCTAGCAGATCGGTAGCATTCTAAATGTAATCAAAATCCATCATTGAACTTGATCTTGAAAATTAGGCCAGCTGAGCATCGGGATCGTGCAAAATATGAATGGTAGACCTAATTCTGTACAAATACAATCAAATCATGGAGCTAGAGAGATTGCCCAAATTCAGGAAAATTCTCTGAGTCTAGAAAGGCCTAAGTGCTCTACACACGACGAGTAGAGCAGCCTCTAGACGAGTCCCAAATCATTGAATATGTCAAACTTTTTCTCACTCTGGTAAGCTAGGGTTCCGAATGCGAGAACGTTGGCATGAGTCTAGAAAAGGCCAGTTCGATTTAGATTCAAGTGTGAAGGCATTTATTTCTCACTCTGGTACGCTAAGGTTCCGAATGCGAGTAACATTGGCATGAGTCTAGAAAGGCCTAAATCCTATCACACACGATTTGGACGTTCGATTTTAACTATCCTCCTTCTTGAACCTCCTACCCTGAGTGGGTAGTATCGGTGTTCGAAAGTAACGCGTTCCGTCTAGTCTGTTGGTTGGCACGCACGGAATGTAATACCGTATCCCTTCGCAACGGTACCGTGAAACGATTGTGGGTTTCGTCATCCTAATCATCATCGATTCATCATCGCGATAGCTGTGGACAAGAGTGCTGCTGGATTCAGTAAGTATTTGGTCTAGTCCCACCGCAAGAGGAACACCACACCCCGATCGTGCTGCCAATTGGAAGATTGCGCCCCGATGCCAACGCCAACACCAAACGTAAAATTACCTCATTTATTGAAAAAAGTACACATTTAGATTAGATTACAGAGTTCGGTAATTTTTTAACGAAATTCTCCGATAAACATTGAAAATTACAGATTTTCCGGTAAACAAGGTTTATTTTGCAGTAGTACTGTGAAATATTGCCGAAACTTTCGTTACTTATCATATATTTTGATGATATTCGGTGAAAAACATACGACATGTACGGTTAAAATAACCTGTTTCAGAGTACGGTAAAATATTACCGAACGATTTTGTAAATCACTGTAATCGTTAACCGAAGTGTGGATACTATGTACAATCTCAAGAGGAGCTGTCAAAGTCAAACTGACGGTCATTTGCAATATTAGGGTTTTTTGACCGGTTGCTGCAATTTTTCGTGCACCTGTAGGAGTTGAAAATTGGTAAGACTGAGAAGCTGAGACATATTTTTTATCGCTAAAGTTCTGTGCTGCTACTTAGATTTCGTCCGTTCTTTTGTGGATATTCGACAGAGCGAACCAGGATAAAACCTCAAGAAAAAATCCTTCACAGGCTTAAGACAACTTCATCGCGTAACACCCGTTGCTGCAACCTTTTCTTTTCCGAGAGCATTTCTGAAGGACCCGAGTGACTGTGGCACCTGTATCCCTAATATTTCATCATAGAAGCTAAGCAAAACAAACTAAAGAGAAAGCATGAAATTTCTCCAAAATACTAGCAAGTGTTATTAAAACTCAATCTGAAACTTTTTTTTATTCTAAAAGAAAATAAAACCTTAATACCGAAAACCTCCGGTAAACCATTTGCCCAAACTACTTCGGATGGCCCACCTCATACCCATACACATACCCATACACTACTGAAAACTTCGGTACAAACATTACCGAAATTACCGGAGAAATTCGGCAGTTTTTGACAAATCGAGAAAAACAGCCATTACTGAACATTCAGCAATTGATTCGATTTCCGAACTGATTTCCAAACGATCAGCTGTTGAAAGTTCAGTAAAAAAAATACCGGATACTATAAAAATAACTAAGTGTGTAGTGAAAGGTGTTAACTTTACAATACCTAAGTTTAGTTAGTAATCTTTAAAATAAGCCAAAAAGAAATAAAATGGAATGAAAGATGAAAAACCCAGATTGATCCACCCAGTGCCTTTCTCGTCGTATATGTACTCATGAACTTTTCGTCGACTTTAGCTGAAGTGTTCCTGAATCCTGACAATATGTTATTTAGAAAAGCAACAATTCTAACAAAGCTAATATCGAATTGGGAAAGTTATTGATGGCACATATTCCAACATTATGTTCAACGACAAGACAGAGCTGAAATATAACATACCTCTCAGCTGACTGCTTGACCATCTTCACTATCATTGGGGATCGATCAATATTAAGACCATAATTAAATGCTAGGATATAACTTTATTCACAATCGCAGATCACTTTGCGGTCTTCGACAGTTTTTCCTGCACACTTCAGGCTATATTCTTTAACCTTGGTCACACGATTCATGCAAAATTTGACCACCTTATGAGAAAAATGCAATATAGGGAATTTGTTTTAGTCCTATTCGTATTTCAATCGCAATGTGAAGCACGAGGGTGGGAGTAATTTTAGTCACAAAAGGGGATTGATAAAACTTTGTTCGTTATACCTACACCTCAGAAATTTGATATGGCGTGATAGGATGCGATCGCTTTGATGGTTTGTCAAGATTTTGTTCTCTTTCATATATGAAGACTTCGACCCTTTCTTCACTATATATGTTACAAAAAAAAAAGCCACGATTTGATTAATCACTTGCATTGATTTGGTTCACTTTCATAATTTCGGCGAAGCACACACAGCTGGTTCTGCAACACTGAAAAAAAGCCGCTATTACAGGGGCCGCATGATTTGGTTCCCTTCTACATTTTATCACTACCGGCGTGACACTCTCATAACCGGTTCCGGAACACTACCAGTTCTCCCAAATATGGTCTGCGCTTTTCTGACTAACTGTTCACCAAGTTACCTTAAAAGCCACGATTTGATGATGCAACACATCAAATCCGACGGGGCACCCGGAATCGGTTCTGGAATACTACCGATTGTCCCAGATATGGTCTGAGACTATTTTCTTGCTAACTATGCATCACATTTTCGTGTTATCGCAAAATGGCTTCTTCAAAATCATTGACCGAAATCAACTTTACCCAACTTTGCACAGCATAGCATAGCATAGCATGAATACTTGCACAAATCTTGGATGGAGTTGCAAAGTTGAATATATCCACTAACATTGCTGGTCGCTACTATCTACAATGCTATAGACCCACTCAGCTCCACACACCTGGCCAAATCCTTGCAAGCATTTATAAATCCCTTCATCAACTTAGAAAGAGCCCAGAACTGAAGCAGCTTCCAATAGATGAAAGGATGTTGAAAATAGCGAATTTTCAACTTATATATAGTTATATCACAAATGAAGTAAAATTATCCATAAATAAATATTATTGGAAAGATCTCACCAATTGTTGTGCGGTTTTTGTGGTTTGTTTATCCTTGGACCCGTTTATAGAGAAATGACATTTCTGACGTCCGTTCGGTGGCTTGATGTTGATAACCCATTTGTTGCGTCTTCCTTTCAAAGGCGTCGTTTGGGTGATGTAGTACCAAAAGACCCATCAACGACGAACGATGAAAACACCCTTTTTTCCTTGCAGTGATAGGGTGATAGCTTTCAAATACAAAAACAAAACAATAACCAATCAAACTCAACCCGGCCCTAAAAGCAATTCCTATTCCAAAACGCGCAGCATTTATTCCATGTATCACTGCAGATCTCTAGCGTGCGCAGCTTTTTCTTTTTTCTCACTCACTCTCGTAAACAAACACGAGAACGAGAAAGATGAAAGAGTGGGCATTTTGTCCCCTCTTTTATCTCGCTCTTTCTTGTGTTTATCAAAAAGAATGAGCGAGAAGAAAGAAAAAGCTGCTCACGCTAGTGCTGCAGATCCTTCACACAATCCCAGCCTGGATCCCAGCTTTATTTTTTTTAATCCGGGTGCAGTTGACGGAGCGCCAGTTCACATCGCAATAAAAAACGTGGCAGGGATTCACTTTTCATTCGTGGAACAACTGTCAGGGTACCGCACAGATCGGTTGAAGAATCGCGAAAGACAACTTTGCACCAATACATATTTGTAAAAAATCGACACTTATCTTATTCTATAAAACAATCAATTTCACGCGAGATATTCGGCATAAAAATGTATTCACACTACTTCAAATACAAGCCTCTTTCCAAGTAATCACGATTACTAAGCATTATTTCACTCGAAAGTAGAAATTTTTAACGATTTGTTTCGACCGCACTAAAAATGTGGTTGGCGGTGTTTACCACCCACCGCAGTACCAACGACGACGGCGGCAGCGCACAATCATCGATCATTGCACGCAGTGATGTCGATCCTGCTGGCCAAAACATCAATGAAATTGATCGAAATCAATTAAAAAATCCAGTCAAACACATTGGTTATGCGTCATAAAATCAAAAATAATTTGTGGGGTGGTTATTTTTTTAACTTTTTTATCACAATTGTTAGTGAAATAAGCAAAGCATTATAATTTACGAAATCTTCACCAAGCGGTCCGCCAGCACTGCTGTTGCAGCTAACATAAACAGTGGGAGAGCGTACCAAAATAATTCGATCATTTCTAGCTTGTTACATAAAAAATCTAACATTTTTCGTGACATTTGGATATGTTTCCTTGTTATTCATTGAAATAGAGTAGCGAGGGGAATGGCAGCAGCCGTTTTCCCAAAATCTTACCATGTCTTTTGAAAAGTTCTAAGAGGATATCGTCGTAATGATTACTTTCGGTGTAGTTGGTACGGGATAGAGAAGACTGTGAACGCTTTCAAAGAGGATAGAACGGTTAGAAACGGATATGGGCGAATATTTTCGTTCACTGCTCTTCATCCTGTCAGCAAAATGTCAATTTTCAGACAGATGGAAAAAGAAAGCAAATAATTTTGTTGTCCTTCCCGAGGTCCTTCCGAGAAGTAGTTCAGCTGGAAAATACCATTAAGGCGAAACTGGAAGCAAATCCTGACTTTTTGGTTTTTGATTTTTTATTAAATAACGAAGCAATATTTTCAAAATCGGTTTTCGTGCACATGTAGAGTATGGATCAGGGTATCTTCTGAATTTTTTACGCGGTAGAAAATGTTTTCCGTTTTTGCAGAAACCATTTTTGAACAAAATTTCACTAAAAAATGGTTTCTGCAAAAACGAAAAACATTTTCTACCGCGTAAAAAATTCAGAAGATACCCTGATCCATACTCTACATGTGCACGAAACCCGATTTTAAAAATATTGCTTTGTTATTTAATAAAAAATCAAAAACCAAAAAAATGAGGAAATGCTTCCAGTTTCGCCTTAATCGTGAATACTGAATAAAAAAGCGAATTGTTCTTTCTATTTTTCGAGCTATTTTTAGCAATTATAAATGTGACATTGTTGAATTCTTCTTACAAATTGCAAAAAAATGTGATCTTGAAAACGGCAAGATTGTGTCCTTGAAGAAGAGGACTTTCTTGTGGATGCTCGGGTAGAATATGACGTGTCTCCCGGGAACATGACGTGTCTTCCGGACGCTGGACAATATAAGCAACGTTGTGAGCCACATCACCGACGTCCACAAAATAGTGTTCTCCCGGTTCTCTCCAACGCTAATGCTCTTCAGCGCAGTGACTACCGGCAAGCATATCAATATTGACCCAACCGACTCGTCTCCAGTTGACCTCAAGTTGTTCGCAGTTGTTGCAGTGCAGCTCTAGTTGTATGCTGGACTCTCGGCAGGACTCGAGGGATGAAGCTGGCAGGTTGATGCGTGAGATGAGAGTGATAAATTTGAGCGTTTTCAGTAGATTCCGAGGTAGATTCAGTCGTTCGGCTATGTTTTTTAACTTGGTTTATAATAAACAAACTTACTTTTCATCTTAGCGGTAGATCCTTACGATGCTTCCGTCGATTCCATGGGTAGTTTCCGATTCCGGGTCGTTCCGGGTAAGGATCAACGGTGTCAAAACAAAAAAATCAAAACAGAAGTCGGAATCCTGATCGGCTCAGGATTCCGACTTCTGTTTTGATTTTTTTTTGTTTTGACATTTCTCTTTCGTAAAAACATCCTTACTGGAGTGCGTTCACGATGAAATCACCGTGAGCGCTTTCAAATCGTTGGAGGTTTGAACACGGTTAGAAACGGATAGCGACGGATAGATGGGAGTTTGGGAAGGATATGAAAAAATAAATTTCTTAGAAGCATTTATTCGGGAGTTTGGAGGAAAAGTAGCGAAATTCACAAAAAATCCGGATCTGCCATTCCCCTCGTAGAGTAGTTTACAGCTTGAGTTGCTTTTAAATGATTCATATTCTCGAAATGTTTACATTGGAGGTACCGAGACAAAGAGGTGCTTTTTTTGTTAGTTTGTTTATGGAATTGGTATAGAAAGGCTACACAACTACTATCGTGCTTGATGATTGTTCGGAATAAGAATTAAATAAGAAGAGCAAACTTTAAGCTGACACGCTAAGGGGCCTTAAAAAGCCGTGATTTGAGGTCCTATGCATGGGTTTGATTAGCTTTCAGATTTGACCACTTCCTTCGGGACACCCGGAACAGGTTCCGGAAAACTATCGGTAGTTTCAAATGTGGTTTGAGCCTATTTTCTTGCTAACCGTTCATCAGTTATCGAAAAAGCCGTGATTTGATATGTCGCATGCATTAGTTTGGTCCACTTTCATATTGGCCACTTCCGGCGGGACACCCGGAACCAGTTCCGGAACATCACAATCTTGCCATTCCATAAAAAATTATATAGTGCAACTCCGATTGTCGTGAAACTTGGTGGGTTTGTAGTTCACCAAAAATAATTAGAACCGTATTTTTTATTTCGTCATTAGGGTTATCAATTTTCAGTAGGGGTGGTTCAAAAAATCAGGGTTTTTCAAAACTAAAAATTTCCGAAAAATCATAACTTTCGTACCAGTTGACCGATTTTAAAATTCTTTTTTTTCCTTTGAACGGTAATAAATTTTAAGTTTACAGGAAAAATACGTTGAAAGGGCCATATTGCGTTCAAGGGCAAAACATATGCAATTATATTAGCTTTTTTCCACTTTAATGGTCTCGGGATCAAAGGGGTATCCTGGTTTTATATTTTTATTAGAAAATTCAGGAAATTTGGAATAACATTAAAAAAATCAGAGATGCACGTTGTTTAGTTTTTGAGATATGATTTTGTTTTAATATAGAGGGTCATATATTTTAATACTAGCTACTCTAAAACTTCCTGATATTGTAAATCCTCATAAAACTCTGCATAGTATTGCTTTTTGAGTGCTTCCTGGTGTTTTTGGTATCCATAGTATTATAAGGATTCAAAATATAATCAAATAGGCCCAGCAGAATAAGAGGTGAAAGTTGCTGCGGTGATCTGAATTGTCTGAGGATGGCTGAAAGAAAAGAGTAGGGCGAAACGTCACACAAATTAAAAGCGTGTTTTCTTTGGATCACCGAAAAATATCAATAAAAATGATATATAAAAAAACAAAAAGAAGTTTAAAATAGGTCAACTGGTTCAAAAGTTATGATTTTTTGAAAATTTTTAGTTTTGAAAAACCTTGATTTTTTGGAACACTCTATATGAAAAATGGTCACCCTATTGACGAAATAAAAAATACGGGTCTTATTATTTCAATGAACTACAAATCCACCAAGTTTCAAAGTTACAAAGGACAACTCCTGCAAATGTAGCAGGTAAATCGTGGGTGCAATATTCATCGTCCGCAATGGAAAACGATTTTTTGTGCAGACATTTGTCAAGAATTGTACAAAAAATCCCACTTCCGACGACGGTGATAACGATTACGGTTGGTTACTATGTGTAATCGGATGTGAACATTTTTCCCAGCAATTTCCCCATTTGGTTCGTATTCTGCTTCGTGAAGCGTCTATGACTTGGTAGGCCAAAGAGGAGTGGGAGCCAGGACAAACCAGTGTGTCGTTGAATGCAGATAAACCTGATGAATGTTGATAACTCGTATATTGTGAGGATAAAACGGATGTACATAATTATTCATGAGTCGATAAATGGATCAAAAACACCAGCTAGGAAAATCGTTTTGGGCAGTTTCATTCTCGATTCGATTTTCTCTGAAATGATTTTGATCTCTAGTGTATAGTCTTCTCATTCTGAACATTTGAATTGTATTTGATATTATTTGTTTTGAACGTTTCTTCGCATAAGTCAGGCCAAACATGTCTAAAGGTCCAATCTGCAGAAGAGAGGCTCTCTTTGGTTTCTCTCTCTTTCGTTAATATCTCAGCTGTTTATTTGTATTTTGATTGCCTCCTTGCATTGAACGATGGTCAAAACAATCGTCTTTTGATTTCTACTGCAAAAATAGTTGAAAAGTGTACCATTACATTATAATAATTGAAAGAGAAAGTAAACAAAGAGAGCCTCTCAAATGCAGATAGGACCTATTGAAATGTTTGGCCTGAAGTGTCAAGCACATATTTTAGCACTAAATACAAGGACAGAACAGTTGTTAGTAACTTAATAATATAATTCCATATCCATATACTTTTCATCGACAAGTTTGGAAAACAGTCGGGGCCCGTAGTGTAGTGGCTACACGTTCACTTCATACGTGGATGGTCATGGGTTCGATCCCAGCCCCGGCACTTGCAATTTTTCGTCAGTTGCTCTTCCCCCCGAGAGTGGCTGGCACCTGTCCCTCTTCTGAGCCAATGCTCTAACGGACCCGGAAACTTGGATATCCGCTAACGGCAACTCATAATGGACCCCCAATCGGACTGGAGAAGGAACAAAAGAGGCACACATCAACATCCTCGTGCTCATCATTATACCCATGGACAGGGTAGAAAAGTGACAGCTGCGCAACGGCATCCAGTTCGATATAGTACAATTAGAATACAATACATTTAGGCGCTGTACAAAATGTAAGTGCAGCCAACAATTGGAATCGCTCACGCAGTGCCCTAGTAGACAAAAGAGCTTTAAATTATGTTATGTGATTGAAGAATAAAAAAAAGTTTTGAAAACTAGAGAATGCTCCAAATGAACTATAGAAACTGCTCATCAATTACCAAGGACATTGCTTAACTATGTTAAATTTGTTTTTCCATTTGCATAGATGGATCGTAAATCCATTATCATAGAGAAACATAAAAACAAACATTCATTTGGTATATCTATGCTGCCAGGCCGACGGTAGTTGTTGCACTTGTTCTGTAATTCAAACAAAGCTGAACACAAAAGGTCGGTCTCACTGTTCATATCCATAACAGAGATGGATCACATACATTTTCTGGAACTAACTCAAATATGCAACAGCGAAAAAAAAAACTACCGCATAACTTCTGCCACTGGATAACCACACCAACTGGTTCATTCCCCTGGTAACCTTTGAACTTGCCCGGCAAACAGGTTCAACCGCAATTCCATTGGACAGTTTATGCTTCCGGAACTATGTACCTCAACAATGCCACATTTACCTCAACACTTTCCCCCTGTACCGGGTTTCCTGTCGGGTGTCAGAGCACAGGAAATTTTTGCGGTATTTGCTGCAAATTTCAACATAGTTTGTATTCAGATCGCGTCCGAAGATGTCACATTGATATGGGACTCCGCCATCATCCACGCTCTGTCGCCAAGGGAAGGCGCAAACTTATGGTTGCTCTAACTGTCGCATTCCAGTTTTTTTTTCTTATTCTGGTTATTTTGTTGTCCTATTTGGCGAGGCTCATCCGGTTCTGCGGTTTCGGTTTTCTCTCGCATAGATTGCAGCTCGAGAAGCACTTCACTTAACTTGGTGTGCAAGGGTAGTTACTGAACGTTTCAGGCAGAAGTCGGATTTTTCATTCCGATTAATGATTATTTTGATTATTTTAGTCACACCCAGACATACTTGGTGTTTAAAATATCCGCTTCCTGCTAGCAGTTCAGTGCAGACTACTCTTGTGTGACATCGCATTTCAAAGTTTCGAAGAAAATGCACAGGTTTAGTAGAGACGTAAGGCCGTCATGAAGTGGAATAAAGAATGATGATAGTAGTAACTTGACCAATGCAGCGTACCGGATAACAGCTATTATTTCACTGAATCCTCCAGTCCCATCCTATACAGTAGCAGGGATAGTATCGTTGGTGTGGAAAATGAATGGAAAAAGCAGTTATTTTTAATGACCGATAGCGTCAAACGAGGATAAATTATATACCCATGACGATGCGATGCTACGGATGGTATTTTTCCGCTTCGATTTCAGTGTTATATGTATGTAAGTATATTGAAAAAGTTTTCCGGATTGATTCGGAAAATAAAATAAAACATAGAGTCAATCACCAATTGTTGCACACCTTAAAAACTTTTAAAACACTCCATGCTTTTTTTATGAGGTGTGCAACAATTGGCGAGTTTTTAAGGTGTGCAAAAAATTGGCGATTTGCCCCGTTTGCTCCTGCAATATAATACAGGATCTAAACTCAAGAATAATTTGGATGACCTAGGATATCCTGACTGACCTAATACTGTCTATTGAACTTTCAGAAGACTTACTGGACATGATAGAATACAAATCGTAGCTTTGTATTATGAAAGAAGTTACAGTTACAGCCGTAAACTTTAGGATCTAAACTCAAGAACACTTTGGATGACCTAGGATATCCCGACTGACCTGGTACTGTCTATTGAACTTTCAGAAGACTTACTGGACATAATAGAATACAAATCGTAGCTTTACTATTACACTGTTACACTCGTAGACTTTAGGATCTAAACTCCAGAACAGTTTGGATTACCTAGGATATTCAGAAAAAATATTCTGCATCATATTCTACCCTTTTTATGCTGTTGAGCACTAAATTAGCATTAGCATTAGCATTAGCATTAAGCGAGTCGCACAAATTCGTAGGTGGTACAGTCCTAGACCGCTGTTATGAGGGTTGCCTCCTTCCCGTCTGAACCAAAGCACAAAGATTTAGGACTAATCTCTGACTCTTGGACAAGACTGACGCAATCCTCCAATGGTCGAGCACTGTCCTGGCCACGTCCTTGCGACTGCTGAGGAATGGGAAAGGATGGTTAGTTTTGGACACCTATGAAAAATGTAGACAACTCTACGATCTCTCAGGCCTAGGTGTCACGGGAATTTGGGTGTTGTTAGTGGAAGGGTAAACTCCAAAGGATACGCTTGGTTAACGTTCAGGCACACCATTGTTAGACTGCTTCGAATCAGTTGTCTGCCCAATTCATCCACGTCATCTTGTTGGCATTTGGTCGAATTACTAGATTCTTCGGTTGATAATCTGAAATATAAAATAATATTAACATCGTACGTCAAATAAGCTACAAATTAGTGATACGCTCGCCACAGTTACATATTTTAAAAATATTATTTATATCGTACGATACATTTACCTGAATCCTTCTGAAATAAAATGTTAATTAGCAGTACATTGAAACACAAATACTACAAAACACAAAAAAAAGAGCATCAAACTTTGATCTTGGAATATTTAAAAATACGGTAAATATCAAGATCAAAATTTGATTTGGTAGATCTTACACCGCAACGCACCATTCTAAGGTGATCTACCCACGTTACGGGGTTTTATGCTGTTGAGCACTAAATCCACAGAAATACATAAAAAAAACTCTATAATAACGCTTGGAAAAATTCCGGCTTCATAGGGTTAAAGAAAGTTATCCAAAATTTCTGTTGCCAAAATCGGTAAGAAACTGTAATTCGATTTTGTGTTTTACAACTATTTGCAAATTTTAAACAATCATAACTGGACTACCCTATACTAGCATGTAAACCTCAATTTACGGTCACTTTATTCGCGTCAAACCCAATTTACGCCCCCTTATTTACGCACTAAATTCCAAATAGCGTCCCCTCAGTTTACGCTCCTTTGGCGTGAATTGGGGTTTTAGGTATTCGGAAAGAACTGACATATGATATGATAGAAATTTGAAGTTGTTTCTCGAATTTTCCATCTCAAGGAGCACTACCACCGCCAGTGTTACAAAATGTAGTGGTTCCCAATCTTGGGTGACGGGCCATGCGAACTTCTCATAATCTGGAAGTTCTAGGAAATGGTTAGATTTTTTTTTTCAGATTCTGCGTCTCAAGGAGCATGTACATTACATGAATTACTGTGGTGTTGCAAAGCTCATTCGTTCCCAAGCTGGATTCACCGGCCACGCTGATTTCGCAAGAACCAAAAGTCCGAGGAGAAGGCGTGAATGTTTTCCAGATTTTGCGTCTCGAGGATCACTTATTACAATAAATTAGTGTTCAAAGCTCAATGGCTCCCAGGCTAAGGTCACGGGTCATGATAATTTCTCAAGAACTAAAGCACTACCACGCATATGGTTGTGTTGTAAAATTCAGTGATTGCTAGTTGATGGGGAAATGCCACGCGGATAGTGTTGGAGGAAGTGCAAGTATTTTCAGATTGAGTATCTTAACTTACTTACTTTCAGTCTTGAGCATCCATGGTGGTGAAGAGGGCCTAAAGCATCTTAAGGGCACAACCACTAATATAATTGATTTGTAAAGCTCAGTGTCAATAGTTATGAGCGTTTTTCTTTAATAATCATAGTTTATTCAAAAGGCGGTATCACGGGTTGGGGAAAAGATGCACGGAGAATGTTGCTACGTCATTCCGTTCAAAAGATATTGATGATTTTCTAAAAAAAAAATGGGCACTTTTCAACTATTTTTTCCTTAAGTTACAGAAATAACACCTTTCTATTTTTTTATATGCTTCATAACAATAATTATTCTTTTAAATGCTGGACAAAGATATTTTTATCTTTGCCCCAACCCGTGATATCGCCTTTTGAAAAAAACTGTGATTTTTAAAGAAAATCGCTCATAACTATTGAACCAAAAGAGATAGCGATCTTCTCCACGCACGAAACGACGCGTCTTCAAATGCTCTTCAAAAATTCTTGGGCGTCTTTGATGGGAAACTGAAACTGAAAAAGTTACAGCCAGATAACCGGATTATCTTGAACCACCCTAAGCTGACCCAGAAAAATATCTCTAGATTGGTCAATTTTAAAGCTACATACAGATTGTCTTCAGCAAACTTGCAAACAAAAAAGTTTGGTTTCCAATTTCTTTGAAAATATGGACCACCTTAATTTTTAGGTACTTTGAAAAGCGGGCCTTATTATTAGGAACAACTTTGTAGAAGACCTTCTTCATTTTCTTTATGGCTCTACGTCCCCACTGAGACTTGGCCTGCCTCGCTTCAACTTAGTGTTCATATTTCTGTGACCAATGCTCCGATTGAGCTGAAATTTTTACTGTAACTGGCTAACATCTAATGTTTCAAATCAACGTTGAGAGAGTTTTTTTTAAATAATGTGTTTATAATTGAAAAAAATACGAATCTTCATTATTTTTTGAAAATTTCGTCAGAATTTAAGGGGATCGTCCCATACACCCGCTTATATCTATCGACTTCCATTAAACTGACACCAAAAATGTGTTCAGATGATCGGAACATATTATAATCAGCTTTTTATAAACGCAAAAAGATTGAAAATTTGGTCGACGGTAACGCAAAATATTTCAATTTTAGTAAATTCCATATTTTTTAAAACTGAAGAACTCGACTTTAAGTAAAAACTCAAAAACTGTTCTACTTAAAAATTTTTAAAGCACGATTTCGTTATCAGCACGTAATTATGCATCATAAATTTTGGTCGTTGATAGAAGTTCACGACTTTCGTTTTATTTTGTAACTTGTGTTATCAGACTACACCATATAAAATATGATTTGCTCCATAAAAATTGAATATGCTCCATAACTTTAAACATCTGCAACACTAATGTAGTGCAGTGTAAAGCAATTCAGCACTGCCAAATTCAATTAGGACAAAATGCTATATATGGAGAATTTTAAATTTTTCATGGAGCAATTATTTTTTTATATGGTTCAGTTTGATAATACTTATGGAGCGTTCATCTATTTTCTATGGTGCAATTTCATTTTTATATGGAGCAATTTCATTTTTATATGGAGCAATTTTCAATTTACTATGGGTACAATTTTATTTTTATGGAGCATTTGCATTTTAATATTTTTATTATTATTTATTTATCACCGTCTTGAATTTTAATACAAATTCCCCAGACTGCATCTTAATATGGAACATTTGTAGTTTATTATGGAACATTTTAGTATTATTTATTGGTACAAAATTGCACTTTTAATGAGAAATTTTAATGTTTTACTGGTAGCTTATCTATAAAGTATGGAACGTTTTCAATTATTTATGGGTGAAATTTCACATTTTTATGGAACATACGTTCATTCTTTATGGAGCGCTTTTTGATTTCCTATGGAGCGTTTCTAGGCTGCCATTCGCCGCATGGCGCATACAATATTTTGGCAAAATCACATATAAGTTTATTGCTCGTTATTTGAGACTTATTGATTTTTTTTTGTTCATTGCCTTTTTAATTTTTATTACTTCGATATTTTTATTGTGAATTTTTTAATTTATTATGGAATCGTATTTATTTATGGAAAAGCCAAAGTTGTTTGGTGGGAAAAATACACTTTTTCATTGCAATTGATGATTTATTCATCGCGGGCTTGGTGGTCTAGTGGCTACCGCTTCTGATTCGTATGCAGAAGGTCATGGGTTCAATCCCTGGCCCGTCCTTTTCATCCTACTTTGTATCTTTCTATCCACTTTGTCTCGCTCTCTCTTCTCTACATATACATACAACTCATGTATATTCATATGTTCATAGTCATCGCTAGAACCAGAAACGAATTGAAAAAAGTCGTTTCCCTCCCTTCCAACTTCCACTCACAGCACAGTGTATATATAACGCCTATAAGTTATGCAACCAAAAGCGTGCTGTGCCGCTTGACCTTATTCACCTTATTCACCACACCAATCTATCACGAACACTATAAATAACCCTATCCATGGATCGCATCACCGACCCAACGGTGACTCCCAGATCTCCCATCCTTTCCGTCTAACAAATACCCCAGTCCGTGCTGGTTGTGGGGACGCAGAGTGCTCTCGGTCTCTAGTAGCAACAACCAGTACACTCTAACATTCCTTTCCCTTCCCAGCTGACTATAAGGACTTGGCCGGCGCCGTTATTGATCAAATATGCATGAGCTGCTAAAATTGCACTTTGAGAATAAGTGGAATGTCCCAGCCCCTTATTCAGTTGGATCTCAGTGCAACTGGTACCAGTTCAGATCAATCACGGAGTAGCAACCATTGACATGTATAGTCAGAATTGATCGCAATTGATGATTTATTCATCGCATTTTAGCCGCTTTTTATTGCTCAAAAATCAATTATTTATGGAAAATTTTGATTTATTTATGCATTTTTTGAAATTTGTTTATGGAACTTTTGTTATCTATTACTGATTACACCCCTGTTTCTTTACTGAGACTTCTGGAATTATTTTACGTCAACGAATCAAATCGTTAATATTTAAGCCATTTCGGACGCTCTGGTCTCAGTGACATTTCCACTTGACATAATTTCCCAACTGTTACAGATACTGTTGCTCAGCTGTAGCGCTTTCAGTTAATTTCATTTTTTATTCGTAAAGTTTCCATCAACACATATTCGACCTCCGTATTAGCATTCAACTGATCTAAAAATGGTCCTTCCAGCATTGAATCAATAACACTGTCACTCATTTCAGATCACTTGAAACTGCTGTGACATTTCGATGACTATGCTCCAGAACCAGAACTCATTAACGACCGTTCACATGCAATCGGTTTTACACTCTGTTGCATCCATTTCTTTACGTCACAATCCGATGCACCAAATCCTAATTTTCTTCCTCATTAGTAACAGATACACTAAACCAGCTCAATGTCCATCCGTATCATTTGCCTAATATTGATCGCCCCCATACTCTGTTTTGTCCAAGCTGCTGAAGCAGCTTACCCATTGACCATGGTTCTTGTACTCTACGTCAGTGCATACCCATATCCGTCTACCTACATACATGAGACACATCCTTTCAACAACGTCGAACTCAATTAGCTCTTCTCGGTGGACGAGTGTGCTTTCCTCCGCAGGCAACATCTGGAGTCTGGATGGTCATACATTACAGATGACTATTCAACACACGGATGTCACATTCATGCTTTGAGCTCATCTCATTATGCAGAAGGGGGTACAATCGCTACCGCTGATGGCGGTTGAGCTACTTCTTTACGCAATCTGGCTTCAGTGGAATGGTTAGGCCGTACCGTGAATCGGAGGATGAATAAATCATTTCCAAGTAAGAATGAAAAATCTTTTTTTGAAATTTCCCAGCCTGAACCAGTTCCATGACCATCCACTAATGACGTGAACATGTGACCACTGCGCCACGGACATAATCCGCATAATCGAATAGATTATAACTTCTCAATAGTGATGAAGTAATACGACATGCACTACACAAACGACACAGGATATCCCACAATAGATCAAATCTGGCGTTGAATTTGAATAGATCGTATGTTTGCTGTGATTCCGATGTAGATTCGACCCATTCAAATCGAACGTCTGAAATATTTGTTGCAGTAGTTTATGTCCCGAACAGAGAAAAGAAAAACAGGGTCAGAACTTGGCGTCTTCGACAAAGTTTTTCACAATAACATTTTCTACAACTCTTGTGGAGATGATTGGTGTCTCGGTATCTTGAAAAATTCAAATATTATATTTTCTCTATCACTTTTAGGGGGATTGATCATTTTTAAATCAGCAACTGTGCAATATTGTTGTTAGATTGTTGTCGTTCAATATAAGAAATCACAAAAACATCATTCCGTAAAAGCACGGTTTCTCGAAAGCCGAGGTGTGGCTTCGTCATATCTGCACCTCAATGTTATATATCTAAAATACAGCTTGACTTTCTTACTGGAAAGTAGACATGTTAAGCAAAAAAAACTCATCTGTTGTAAATCTCTCAAAAAAAAACCCTAATTAACCCACCTAGCGGTAATGGCGCCTTTCTCGTGCCTTCGAAACCCCATTTCAAAAAATTCAAGTGATATTTTGATGAATATCGCACTTTCATACGTTTAACATAAATCCATTTCATGGCACCAGAAATCATATCGTTAATCTGGCTTTTGATGTTTGAGTCTTAAACTCTTAAAAAAGCCGCAATCTTGAATTTTGAGCCACTATTTCGGATTTAAGTCCGCCATCTAGGAAATTCTGGTCGTTATTTTTAGACTACCAGATATACCAGATATAAACAGCCGCCATCTTGGTTACTCTGGTAGCTATTTTTGGACTCCGGAAATTCTACCTATACCAAATACATATACTCGAATTGAAAGATTTATTAGCCTAAAACACCATTGAACAGCTGCTATCTTGAGTTTTGGGACGCCGTTTTAGATTTTAGATCGCCATATTGGATATTCTAGCCGCCATTTTTGGTCTCCGGAAATATTATCCATACTATATATAGCGTCTCGCTCCTCCGATGTATGTTAGGGAAGCTTCAGAACCCGACTCCGAATAATCGAGTCCGATCTGTATCCATATTGCATCGTTTTAGAGACTAAAACTCCATTAATCAGTCGCCATCTTGGATTTTAGACCGCCATCTTGGATATTGTGGTCGCAATTTTTGGACTTCGAACATCTTGCTCATACCAAATACACCAATATTGTATGGTTTTAGAGCCTGAAACCCCATTAAACAGCCACCATCTTGAATTTTGGAGCCGCCATATTGGATTTTAGACCGCCATCTTGGATATTCTGGTGGCCATTTTTGTATTTCAGACATATACCCCGTATCAATTATACCCATATTGCATGGTTTTAGAGCCTAAAACTCCATCAAACATCCACCATCTTGAATTTTGGAGTCGCCATCTTGAATTTTGGGCCGACATCGTGGAATTTATGGCCTCCAGTGTAGATTTTCGCACAAAACTGCTAAACCATGCCAAAGGTTACACAAATCGGCGCAGTTTGATGTGTCGCATGGTGGAGCTTGGTTCAATTTTATATATAGCCAGTTCTACCGGTGCTGGTCCGGATCACTAAAATGGCCATAACTCCGGAACGCCTTGACCGATCCGGACAATTTTTATTAGCAATCAATGCGGTAAAATTCCGCCTCGATTCGTGCTAAAATCCGAAAAATCGGCCAATAGGAAGTGCCTTAAAAGTGAGTGACCTTTTTTGTACACAGACATACATACACACTAGTGTGGGTCATCGGAACCGTTTTCTCAGATCAAAGCTTTTTTGGTTCCGTTTCGGGTCCTGAGTATCTGTGCAAAATTTGAGCACGATCGGTTGCGTCTACACTTTGCGCATTGCATATGAAATTTGTATGGGATTTTGTATGGGAAAACATACTTTTTTGCATTTTACCCAAGAAACAGAACTAGCTGAATAACAGTTTCTTAAGCTAAAATTTGCTTAAGAGTGGTTTGTTCCACTCTTATACAGCAAAAATGTTTGTTGGGTAGTCCTAAGTTGAAAAAGTTTGTCTGAAACTTTCTAACCGATACAGTAAAATGATAGCCTAGGATGTTCTGAAAAACTTTGTTGAAAACCGCAAAGCGATCCGATGCTTGTGAAAAAAGTTATAAACAACGAACCGCATGCATGTGTTTATGTTTGAACATGTAAAGGAATAACAATAGCAACAAAATCATGCTGTTTCGCCAAGCAATGTCAACGCTATAACTTTTTCCATACGCATCAGATCACTTCGCGGTCTTCGGCAAGGTTTTTCAGGACATCCTAGGCTATGTTTTCACTTTATCGGTTACACGGTTTTAGAAAAATTCGAGCTTGTTATGAGAAAAATGCAAAAAAGTGTGTTTTCCTATGTAAAACCCCATACAAACTTCAAACGCGATGCGCAAAACGTAGACATAACCGATCGTGCCCAAATTTTGCACACTCATTTGGGTCCTGAAAGGGGATCAAAAAAGCTTTGATCTGATGGGATACCATTGAATTTTTTATTTTTCCATATAAATGATGACCCACTCTAATACACACACAAACATTATCTCAATTCGTAAAATTGAGTTGATTGGTATATGTGACTTGACCCTCCGAGCCTTCTATCGAAAATTCGTTATTTGAGTAAACATATAGCCTTTCAGTACCCTTTGTTGTACGAGAAAGGCAAAAACGCAAAATTTGGTTTAACGTCAAATTTTAAAATAATACTGACTGAACCAGGGTTATTCCACAAAAATATTCAACTAGCCACAACACAACCTTCGAAAATAAAACATTCTTAAAAAGAACTGTTGATTTCCAAAATAGCAGTTTTGAGTAAAACCCTGCAAAAACTTCTTGTTCAGAAATGTCTGAAACTCTGACTGCTAGATTACCATGTTTTGTAAAAATCATGCAATACACACTTTATTCTGTTCAGTAATACTTGAATATCCCTATCGGGACGGAGCACGCAAAGTGAATCTTCCCATACAAAGGTGGGCCTTTGGCTCTCCAGCACGCTTAGAATTTTACACAAAACAACACCTTTATGATTAATTAGAAGAATTACTCTTTACCATTAGATTTTTAAACGTGTCCACCTAAAAAAATTGAAAATGAAAAAAAAAAACTGCGAAGGATATGTTTTTCCTTTGATGGTTATAATTTATTTCAAGAATGAATTGTTTCACTTGTTGAGGTATTCTCATATGAAATGTAATATTTTTTTTAAACAATGGTGTTAATTTCAGCCCTATTTACTGAACTCATTTGGAAATTTGTCTCTTAATACGCATTTATAATCCTCAAGCCCCAATAACATCCACAACTACAATGAAAAATGTTCACCTCCACTTAATAATCGCATTTGACTGATCAAAGCCGGCTTTAAATTTTTCAATTTATACTTACCGCCCTGGAGCAATCCAAAGAAGAATAACTGTGTAATCCGAGTTTGTATGCTAAATGGAGGAGCAGGTGCTCCAGCGGGACTCTTCGATTTATCCCCGAAAGTACACTAAAACAAAGTTATTCTCCACTTCAGAACTCACAAAACCACACACCACATTCCCTCAAGTGCATGTGTCGTCAATCCGTTGTAATCGTGAAATCAAAACTCCACTTCATCAACCATTCTCACTAAACGGCAATTTAACTTTGCCAACCACCGAAATGCAAATCTCCAACACCCCCAGGCAGCTCGCGCTTAAACACCTGCTGCAATTATAATTTTCCGACCACAAATTTCAACCGCCCGGTTGCACGCTACTGCTTTCCAACAAATTCGCGCGGTTTCCACACCGATCCCAAGTGGCAAGTTCTCACTTGAATCCGTCCTCTTGAACAAGCTCAATAACAGATTAAATTTGCTATTTTTTAAATTTTGAAACACCACTTGCTTTGCAGCCACTTCGCATTAGCCCCGCCAAAGGACAACACCGGAATCGCGTCCAGATGGATCCGCACAGGATGAGAGTTTGATGTATACTGAACGGGTCCTGGTGCGTTACCACGCTATCTATACTGGTACTGACTACGGCGACGACGACGGCGTGTGCACCCCTAGGTACTGAATGGCAGGATTCGCGCGTGCTATGCTCTGGACTGGATGTGCCGTGCCGTGATGCTGCCGACTCAGAATGGTGTATTGGAAGCATTGTCACGGTCTCTGAGGATACGGCGGCTGGCCAGCCAGCTCAGCTGTGTGTTACCAATCATCATCATCGTCATCGACGGGGTGGCTGTCGGTCGTCGTTACCAGCCACTGGTGAGCGAGAGAAAGAGAATGCTCCATAATAAGGATTCGTTACCAGGATGCAGTCCCCAAAGTGTGCTGAGGCTGCACTTGCAACTGAGATGAAATGCCGTTTTTCGGAAATGTAGGGATGAATTGTTTAAAACGAGCGTATTCCACAAAATCTTATCATATTTAGTCTCTCATTTCTGAAATTGATAAACTAATCAATTCGACAGCTGCATTGATGTTGGGCGGCAAAATGGTGAGTCGATAAGGAGAGTGTCCAACATAGCTCTGGTCCTCACAAGTTCCTACCTCATGCTTCCACGGGTCAAGCGATGACAAAGACCGCCAGCTAAGAGTTGTGTGCTTAGCTGGTAGTGCAGCCTGGGCACTGTTGTCCTTCTGACTTCAGCTAGATTGAGGAGGTACGATTCGAGCGTCTGTTCACCAAGGAGGTGCGGCTCAAACAGCGTCTGTTCTGTCATTCAGCGGCTGAGTAAGAAATGCCGAATCACGCTCAGCTAGATCCAAGGTGGTAGCCCCATCGCGTGGTCGTCCCAGTGTTGGTTGGGACATTAAACAGAACTGGTACGATGGCCCTCCGGCGAGACAGGAGTGTTGGCGTAGGCCCAATAAGCCACCCGTAAAAAATACCCATTGTGAATAACATAGGACAATATACGACTCGATACAATCGGCAAAGACCCACGCGACGAAATAAGGACTACGATTTGAAACTTAGAACATGGAATTTCAAGTCACTAGGTTTCGCAGGATATGACAGGATAATTTACGACGAACTACATCCCCGCATCTTCGACATCGTGGCGTTGCAGGAACTTTGTTGGACTGGACAGAAAGTGTGGAAAAGCGGGCATCGAGCGGCTACCTTCTACCAAAGCTGTGGCACCACCAATGAACTGGGAACAGGATTTATAGTGTTGGGCAAGATGCGACAACGTGTGATCGGGTTGCAGCCGATCAACGCAAGGATGTGCATGTTGAGAGTTAAGGGCCGTTTCTTCAACTACAGCATCATCAACGTCCACTGCCCACACGAAGGGAGACCTGATGACGAGAAAGAAGCGTTCTACGCGCAGTTAGAGCAAACATGCGATGGTTGCTCGCCGCGTGACGTGAAAATCGTTGTCGGCGACATGAACGCGCAGGTAGGAAGGGAGGAAATGTACACACCGGTAATCAAGCGAAACAGCCTGCACGCCGTATCGAATGATAGAGACCAGCGATGCGTAAACTTTGCAGCCTCCCGTGGTATGGTAGTCCGAAGCACCTTCTTCCCCCGCAAAGATATCCACAAAGCCACCTGGAGATCACCCGGCCATCAAACAGAAAACCAAATCGACCGCGTTCTAATCGACGGTAAATTCTTCTCGGATATAACCAATGTCCGCACATACGGATCACTACTTAGACGCTGTATGCAAGCGCTCAAAACTTTCGACGGTTATCACCACGCGTCGAAGTCGAACGCTGCGGCTCAACATCGAGCAGCTGCGTAACGTAGAAGTGGCTCAAGACTACGCGCAGCAGTTAGCAATGGCCCTACCAACCAACGGAAGAGCAGCTTGGCGCAGCTACACTTGAAGATGGCTGGAGGGACATCCGATCCACCATAGGTAGTACCTCGGCTACAGCACTAGGCTTCGCGACTCCGAATCACAGAAACGACTGGTACGACGGCGAATGTGAACAGTTGAAAAACGAGAAGAATGCAGCATGGGCGAGAATGCTGCAACACCGTACGAGAGCGAATGAGGCACGTTACAGACAGGCGCGGAACAGGCAGAACTCATTCATCCGGATGAAGAAGCGCCAGCAGGAAGAACGAGATCGCGAAGCGATGGAAGAGCTGTACCGCGCTGAGGACACACGAAAGCTCTACGAGAAGCTCGCGCAGAGGCTTTGTGTCACAAGCCGACATGTGCCGAGATAATCACGGGAATATTCTCACGAGCGAGCGTGAGGTGGTCGACAGGTGGCGGCAGCATTACGATGAGCACCTCAATGGCGACGTTGCAAGTACCGAAGGTGGCGTGGTAACAGATATAGGAGTATGTGCACAGGACGAAAGACTTCCCTGACCTCCAAGAGATTGAGAAGGAAGTTGATCGGTTGAAAAACAACAAAGCCGCTGGAGCAGATCAACTACCAAGGGAACTTCTAAAATACGGTGGAGAAGCACTGCCACGGTGCTTCATTTACCGTTATTATCAAAAAAAATATACCATCAAAACCTGAAACGCCATTTTCTTTCTTCATCATTCCTACACCTCTGGACAAATTAAAAAAAAAATCGTTAGATGAAATTTTGAGTTACGCCCTTTTAAAGGGCCTAACCCCTAAAAAATTAGGGTTTCTACAGAAAAACATCATATTTCATAACAGAAGCATGTTTCTGCCATCAAAATTTGAAACGCCATTCTCTTTCTTTATCACTTCCACACCTCTGGACAAATTTTGAAAATAATCGTTAGACGAATTTTTGAGTTACGTCCTTTTAAAGGGCCCAACCCCTAAAAAATGAGGGTTTCTATAGAAAAACATCATATTTCATAACAGAAGCATGTTTCTGCCAACACAATTTGAAACGCCATTCTCTTTTTTTATCATTCCTACACCTCTGGATAAATTTTTAAAATAATCGTTAGACGAAATTTTGAGTTACGCCCTTTTAAAGGGCCTTACCCCTAAAAAAATAGGGGTTTCTATAGAATACCATCATATTTCATAACAGAAGCATGCTTCAAAGTCCCAAATAATGAAAAGTATCATTAATAATGCTACAATTTGATACTATGCACTAATATTGAATGCATTATGTATAAAAATTAGCTATAACGCCAGTATAAGGGAAGTATTCTTTAACCTTGAGGATACGGACATTGTTGACTTCATTTACTATTATAGCCAGAACAATCTATATAAATAAAAATGGAATGGTGTTTGTATGTCACGAATAGGCTCAGGAACGGGCCAATGGATCTACACCATTCTTTCAGTGTTTCATTCGTACAGGGCTCCGACGTGTTCGTACGAAAAAATAATTGGGAAAATCGACAGGGAACGCACCGAAAACGAGAGAGTTTGAAATTCCATTTTGTGGGGCATTTTTCTACAGAGCTGCATGTCAAAAACATAGTAGGCAGGCAGTACGACGTTTGCCGGGACAGCTAGTATACAATGAAAAACATAAACGACAGTTCATTTACTTTTTCAGTTAATGCACACCCATAAACTGAATTTCAAAAATAATGTTGGTCAAATTCTCCAGTTACGCCTATTTGAAGGTCATAAGTACTTATAGTAGAATTATTATAAAATTTAGTTTCATTTAATCACGTTTATTCTTCGGTAACGTAGTTTAGCAGTTAAATATAGAACTATCATTACAATTGATCATCTCAATCCTTAATATTGTATGTTTATTAATTGAAAACAGCATTCACGAATAAATCTAACGAATGAGATAGGCGCATGTCATCGTTTGTTTTGTCTATAAAAAGCAATACAAAAAACTTACGTCCCACGCTATGAATGGCAATTGATACAAACATGATTGCTTCCTACATGTTTGAAAATACTTCCCTTATATTAGCGTAATGGCCAATTTGTATACAAACATCAATACAAATACACAGATAAAAATAATGAGATTTACACGTCATGTAAACTTCAGTTTAGGCATGTAAACTTAGTGTTATGATGGTTTACATGATATATCATGTAAATTTGTGTAATATGTCATGTAAACACACAGATTCATGCTGAATTACATGACATATAATGGAAGTTTACAATATTTTTTTTTACTTTTACATTATATGTCATGTAAACTTCTGTGGTATCCCACGCTCCAATCATGTGCATCATATATCACATAATTTTACACTCTTTTTTCGATCTGTGTAGCCAATATTGGCGCATAGTATCAAATTGTAGCATTATTTATGATACGTTTTATTATTTGGGACTTCAAGGCATGCTTCTGTTATGAAATATGATGTTTTTCTATAGAAACCTTCATTTTTTAGGGGTTAGGCCCTTTAAAAGGACGTAACTCAAAAATTCGTCTAACGATTATTTTCAAAATTTGTCCAGAGGTGTTGAAATGATAAAGAAAGAGAATGGCGTTTCAAATTTTGATGGCAGAAACATGCTTCTGTTATGAAATATGATGTTTTTCTATAGAAACCCTGATTTAAAAGGGGGTAACTCAAAATTTCGTCTAACGATTTTTTTTTTTTTAATTTGTCCAGAGGTGTAGGAATGATGAAGAAAGAGAATGGCGATCAGGTTTTGATGGTGTATTTTTTTTTTTGATAATAACGGTAAATGAAGCACCGTGACTGCACTGTGGCCTATTTCGTCTTTTTGGCGTGCTTAATTAATAACTTTTTAACTATGACGTTTATCATCATGGTGTCTTCGAGAAAGTTTTTCACTATCACAAGGAGCTTCTTTTGAACTATTGTGCAAATTGATCAATCCCCCTAAAAGTGAGATAGAAAATTTATTTTTTGAATTTTTCAAGATACAAGGTTGGCGTCTTTACAAAAATTGTAGAAAATGTTGTTTGGAGCAACTTTGTCGAAGACGCCAAGTTTGTAACTCCGTTACTTTTCAAGATACGTTACGTTTTCTATCATCAGCTCCTTGAAAACGGTTTTTTCGCAATAACTTTCTAATAATTAATTCTATATTTTCATCATGTTCTACAAAGTTATAGATAATGATAAAATACACAATTTAGCCGAACATGACATCTCGCTATTTTCAAAAATAAATAGTTATAACGGTTTTTATAGTTTTTTGGGCCATATTTCAAGCATATGTAACTAAGCTATAGGCAATTATATGCAAATTTCTTTTTACGCATGTGAAAATACAAGTAATTGTCTCTCTTAGAAAGCCAAAATCATAGAACTGTTAGAAACTGAAGAATGGTTTTTGTATAGAAACTTACAACCATTTGTGTTATTTTTATAGGGAATCGCGCCACTTGGGCGGTGGCTTCTATATTCGTCTGTTTTCCACTATAACTCAGTCAAATTTGAACCAATTGACACAACTTTTGGAATGTGGTGAGACAGGTATAGTATCTACTCGTGTACAGCATTTCAAGACAATTGGTTCAACATTGACTGAGTTATAGTGGAAAACAGACGAATATAGAAGCCACCGCCCAAGTGGCGCGATACCCTATGGGATTTATTTATATCTTCAACGTAATTATTTGACAGTTCATTTTTTTATGTCTTTATTTATGAGATTTTCAGCCCGAGGCTGGTTCATCTCAGTTGACAGTTCATGTCAGCTTGCATTTTTATTGTTATTGCAAGTGTGTGTGTGAATGTATAGTAAGGTTTGTGGTATATTCTGGAACATTCATAAAGTACGTTACATGAAAACTTACCATCTACTTCTATTTTCTTACTAAGTGCTTCACGTAGTCCATGAAAAGAGCGAACAAAGTGTCATTTCTTCTCAAATTCCAAACTTGCGCGTGACATATTTTGTGAACGCTCCCACTAGATGTCTTCATTGGTGATAGTAAATTATAAATCTTATTGTACTTTAAAGTAAGCTGCTGCTAAATTGTGATCTGACAAAAGAAGTAACACTTTATGCGTTCTTTTCGTGGACTACGTGAAGCTCTTTGAGTTAGTAAGAAAACAGAAGTAGATGGTAAGTTTTCATGTAACGTACTTCATGAATGGTCCAGAATACGCCACATATCTTTCTTTACATTCATACACACTTACAATAACAATAAAAATGCAAGCTAACATGAACTGTCAAATAAATATGTTGAAGATATAAATAAATCCCATATAAAAGTAACACAAATGGTTGTAAGTTTCTATACAAAAACCATCTTACATTCTCTAACAGTTCAATGTTTTTGGCTTTCTATGAGAGACAATTACTTGTACTTTTACATGCGTAAAAAGGAATTTGCATATAATTGCCTATAGCTAAGTTACATATGCTTGAAATATGGCTTAGAAAACTATAAAAACCGTTATAACTATTTTATTTTTGAAATTAGCGAGATATCATGTTCGGCGAAGTTGTGTATTTTACCATTATCGATAACTTTGTAGAACATGAGAAAAATGTAGAATCAATCATTAGAAAGTTATTGCGAAAAAAACCGTTTTCAAGGGGCTGATGATAAAAAAAGTAACGTATCTTGAAAAGTAACGGAGTTACAAACTTGGCATTTTCGATAAAGTTGCACCAAACAACATTTTCAACAACTTTTGTAAAGACGCCAACCTTGTATCTTAAAAAAATCAAAAAATTAATTTTCTATCTCACTTTTAGGGGGATTGATCAATTTGCACAATAGTTCAAAAGAAGCTCCTTGTGATAGTGAAAAATTTTCTCGAAGACACCATGATGATAAACGTCATAGTTAAAAAGTTATTAATTAAAGGGTGATACGGTCAAAATTTGGTCAAATAACTTGTTTCATAACTTGAGACTGAGTGCACCAAAACAGCTGATTTTTGGACCAGTAATGGTACATTATATGTAGCTTATACCATAAAATTTTCATCAAAATCGGTTCAGTATTTGCGGAGATATTGTGAATCCTGAAAACTGCAATTTGAAAATTTTGTACAAAGAGGATTAAAAAATAAGAACACATTTTTACTCTTTTATTTATAGAGCCAGAAATACTGAACCAACTTCAATGAAAATTTTTCTGTATGTAAAGTATACATATCAAAATGTTGTGTAAAAATTTCATTCAATTTGATCCAGCCGTTACAAAGTTATATTTGTTTAGGTGATCAAATTTTGTCAATTTTTTTCAAGTCAAGTCAAAATTTGGTCACACAATTTTTTTCATAACTTCAGATTTCGTACACCAAAACAGCTGATTTTTGGATCAGTAATGGTACGTTATATATAGCTTGTACCATAAAATTTTCATCAAAATCGGTCTAGTATTTGCGGAGATATTTTTGAACCCTGAGATCTGCAATTTTAAAATTTTGTGCAAAAAAGATTCACACATTTTTACTGTTTTATTTATAGAGCCAGAGATACCAAACCGATTTCAATGAAATTTTTTCTGTATGTGAAGTATGCATACCAAAATCTTGTGTAAAAATTTCATTCAATTTGATCCAGTCGTTACAAAGTTATATTTGTTCAAGTGGCACCCGGTCAGTTTTTTTCATATTCAAACTGCTACAACTTTGAAAGTATGCATACAAAATAGCTCAAAATTTTACTAAGAATATATTTTCATAATAGTATTATACTGTAAAATTTTGATAAAAATCGGAGCAGTATTGGTAGTTCTATAATCAAAATTGTGCTTTACTGACCTTAAATTTCCGAAAATTTACTATTAAGCGCCTTTGTACAAAATTTTAAAAAGGTAGGTCTATGGTTTTATCTATATATCAACCAATACTCAATCGATTTTGATGAAAATTTTATGGCATAAGCTACATATAATGTAGCATTACTGGTACAAAAATCAGCTGTTTTGGTGTACGCAGTCTAAAGTTATGAAAAAAATTGTGTGACCAAATTTTGACCGTATCACCCTTTAAGCGCGCTAAAATGACGAAATCAGCCACTGTGGCACTGGTGAGAGCACTACACTGGGTCATTACCAAGATTTGGGAGGAGGAGTATTACCGAAGGAATGTCCCATCTACAAAAAGGGCGACAAGTTGGATTGCGGGAACTACCGCGCGATCATACTACTGAGCGTTGCCTATAAGATACTCTCTCAAATTTAATGGACCAGATGTTCGCCATCCGCCAGGTGTTGCAGAAATGCCGCGAATACAACGTGCCCACACATCACTTGTTCATCGATTTCAAATCGGCGTATGATACAATCGATCGAGAACAGCTATGGCAGATTATGCACGAATACGAATTTCCGGATAAACTGATACGATTAATCAAGGCGACGATGGATCGAGTGATGTGCGTAGTCCGAGTATCAGGAACACTCTCGAGTCCCTTCGAATCTCGCAGAGGGTTACGGCAAGGTGATGGTCTTTCATGCTTGCTGTTCAACATTGCTTTAGGGGTTGTAATTAGGAGAGCGGGGATAAACACGAGTTGAACGATTTTCACGAAGTCTGTTCAGCTGCTTGGTTTCGTTGATGATATTGATATTATTGCTAGTAAATTTGAGACGATGGCGGAAACGACAACGATACCAGCGGAGAAATTCAGAGGCGCATTGTGGCAGGAAATCGTGCTTACTTTGGACTCCGCAGAACTCTACGATCGAATAAAGTTCGCCGTAACATGAAGTTACCTATCTACAAAATGCTGATTAGACCGGTCGTCCTCTATGGGCACGAAGCATGGACTCTACGTGCAGAGGACCAACGCGCCCTTGGAGTTTTCGAACGGAAGGTGTTGCGTACCATCTACGGCGGAGTGCTGATGGAAGACGGGACTTGGAGAAGGCGAATGAACCACGACCTGCATCAGCTGCTGAGAGAACCAACCATCGTCCATACCGCGAAAATCGGGAGGCTACGGTGGGCGGGTCACGTCATCACACTCAGATTCTTTCGTTAAACCTCAACGAATATCTTTCGTAAAACTGGTTTTCGTCAATTGAAAGCAATTTGAGTATAATGTACGGTCCAATCGTACCACCATAATGAAACAACACAAATGGAGTAGTATCATGTACGAAATCACGAATCCGACAGGCGGTCAACTTGCTCATTCGTAGATTTTAGCTCCAGCTGTGTACAATAAAACAAAACATACAAATGTCAAACGTTTTTTACTAACCATGTGTAAAAAGAAAATTTTGCTTCGTAGAATGCAACAAAGTTTTGCAGTCATCACTGACGATTCTTCATTACACCAACGAACCTAACCTCAAAATGACTGACAAATCTCAGGTCATTTTGACAGATGTAACAT
This sequence comes from Aedes albopictus, assembly GCF_035046485.1. Lineage (NCBI taxonomy): Eukaryota > Metazoa > Arthropoda > Insecta > Diptera > Culicidae > Aedes > Aedes albopictus. The sequence goes on from NC_085137.1 coordinate 448,147,602, forward strand.
GAGCATGAAAAGGACGGCAACAAGATCGATAAAGTAGAATATGTTATCCGTCTTTTTCGTGTATGTGTGTGGTCAGTCAAAATGACCTGTGAATTGTCAAACATTTTCATGGCTAGCTTTGTTGGTGTAATGAAGAATTGATTGGATCGCAGAGAAAACAAAGCAAACTGTTTTCATGAGCATATGACGGTGCGTGTGCGAGAAGAGGAAAGGAAACATGCTCTCGGTTGAAAGTAAAAGTTATTTATAAACAGAACCAAAGTGGAAAGCGTTCTGGTTGTTTTCAGGTGGTTTCAACAAGCGCCCACAGATGGGTGGTTAGCACTGGTAGGTATCAATCAGAAGATACGTGATTCAAAGCCTGTGATATCCAAGTGCACGAACGTGTGGTATTTTTTTAAGCATGTTTAATGTCATTCCCACAAAAAAAAAGAGACAGAAAAATGTGTCGGAGCAATTTTGTACGAAAATAACTCATTCACATTACGAAACTTTTCGTTGCAGAAAACAACGAATGGCATTTGTAAACATGACGAGCGATTTCGTACAATGAAACAAAATATATTTTCAGTGCAGGATGTCAGATAGCAACCCGATTAAAATGGTTCTCGAGAGTCATCCAAGAAGACGTGGAGTGCAGTGAGCTAAGTGGGTCGACCAAGTGGAGGACGATCTGCGGACCCTACGCAGAGTGCGGAACTGGAGACAAACAGCCATGGACCGAGTGGAATGGAGACGGCTACTATGTACAGCACAGGCCACCCCGGCCTTAGCTTGATCGGTAAGGTAAGTAAGCAAATTGATATCATATTTTGATTTCAATTGATTAAACTAATTTTATTTTGATTTTTTTTTCTAATTTAAATGTTATTTTAAATATGAAATTTTAATGTAATTTTAAAACTTATGGTAAGTTATGTATAATATCTTTAAAGATATAGCGTTACAGTAATTATCTAACTGTATTTATGTTCTGATACTGAACCAAAAGGTCATCATAAAACGATTTTTATTTTTTTTTCACACTGATAGCAAAAACAGCTATCAATTTGCTATAAGAGATAGCAGGAATTGTTTTCAACTTGTTGTCACAGGAACATTTTCCTGCTCTTATTTTTGATGTTTTAACCGTTAACCTCAAAATTTATTTTCAATTTGCTGTCAGGCTTAGCTCGGGTTTATTGATGCATTCCAAAATTGAAACTGAAAACGCAGGAGAAACAGTATGGGAATCATGGAGAAAAGTGTACATACTCAGCTTTTTGTTATATGAGCAATTCTACAGGGTGGTCACGAAGCCTAGTGACCAAGTCAGCTAGCGGTATCAGTCGTTAAGGCAAATCATCATTATGAACTTATAAGCCTCGGAGTGTGGGTTCGAAATCTACCCTAATTAGGGGACGCCTATCGTTAAACGAAAAACTCTCTACAGAACCAGAAGATATGATGTGTGTCGTACGTCGTACACAGCGTTACCCGGGTAGACGAGAATATCTAAATCATATCTCAAACCGAACACTTTTTGCTGTCATAGCTCGATGTGATTTAGATGAGTTATTCAAAATTCTAATGAATATCGCACGAATAGCTCAAAGTGATATGATATCAGTTTTTGTTCTTGTCGAAATAGCTGAAAATTTCTACATAAGAACAAGTTCAGCTCTTCTGCACGAAATGGAACACATACACCCATAGAGATGGCTCAATGTTAGTGAAATGCCTTGTGCCCCTTTCTGAGCTGTGGAAACGAAGAATTGCATGCTCTTATTCCCATGCTATTTACAACAGCGAGCCACAGTTGAGTAGTGAGCATCGCCGCCTGTGAATCCTAAGGTCGTAGGTTCGATGCTGGATGCTGCCATTTTTTTATTTTTTTTTCTAGAAAAAAAGTGAAAAATCTTGTCTGCTATTGTTTTGATCTTGTAATATCTTAACGAGCTATTATTGAGTAGTTCACCATATTAGATTTCTGTTCTTTTACCTCTTATATCAATCAAACCAATATTTCCGTTTGGTATTGCTTGGTATTTCTCCAAGAATTCCCCCTGAGACTTCTTCGGGAATTTCTGCTGAGATTACTTAATCAATCTCTGCTGGAATTTCGCCAGATATTTCCCGAGGAGATTTTAAGAAAAAATTTCCGGGAATTCTTGTTGGGATTTTATACTGGAATTCTCCCACGGATTTTTGTAGTTGTACTTTAAATACCAACAGGTTGATCTACGGATTTTTTGTAGCAATTATTCATGGGATTCTTATGAGGATTTCCCGGGTATTTCTTAATGTTTCCGCCGCAATTTTCTATTGACATTCCACCAGAATCCCTTGAGGATTCCTTTAGCTATTCATGCAGCAATATTTCCTAGGATTCTTTCAGGAATTCCTCCAGTTATTTTTCTTCATTTTTTTCTACAGAATTTCTTCTTTAGAAATTCCTCAGAATCGATTTAGATTTAGAGATTTCTTCAGGAAGTTCTACATGAGGCTTGACCACTTTTTCAAAAATGATCTCTGATGCACAAGTTCACCCCCATATATTTATTGGCATCCAAAAAGAAGTGACTGGTCAAAATTTCAGCCAAATCCATTGAAATTAAGAGGTCCAAAGCATTATTGCCCCCGAAAAGCTAGTTTGTAAGACACATTAGGCTTTCACGAATTTCAATAATTTTTGCTCAACTCCTACATCATTGATGCCAAAGAAGCAAATAACCAGCAAAAGCAGTATTTTTTTTTTGGATGCCAATCAAAATATGGGGGTGGACCTGAGAATAAGAGAACATTTTTTTAAGATTGGACAGGTCTATTCTACATATATTCCTTCAGAAGTTTGATTTTTACAGTCATCTTCCAAGCACTACAGTGATTTCTGTAGTGATACTTTCAGAAACTCCTCTAGGAATTCGTCCAGTATTTTTTTCTGGGATAAATCTAGGAATTACTTAAGAGATTACGAGGGGGTTCCTTCTAGCGAGACTGTGATATACATTGTTAAGCGTGCTTTTGTGATATTTCCAAGTAACAGAACTAGCTGATTAATAGTTTCTTAAGCTAGAGTTTGCTTAAAAGTGGTGTGTTCCACTCTTGAACAGCAAAAATGTTTATTGGGTTGGCATCACTGCTCTCAGTATCATGTGTATTAAAGACACACGGGAGAGACTGTTCTAGATTAGAACACTCTGAAAATTAATACAGAATTCATCATACAACGGGGTTTTCCGTGACGTACTTAATGGATGGTCCCTTACTGTTTATGTTTTGTTTCACGAACCCAGAACCTTTTTATTGAGTTTAAAATTGACAGAAAAGTGCCCCGATTTTATCAACCCAAAACACTATCAGGATATTACTGAATACAGCATACTAAAGGAATGTCCATAAATTACGCCACATTTTTAAAGGGGCGGGGAGATGCAGCAAATTGTGATGACCCATAAAAACTTCAGAAAATTTATATAAAAAGTGTGACTCGGGAAAACAGCAAAAACAATTTTTAACATAATTTATGGACGTTTCCTTATTTGAATTTCTGGCTACGCCACTATTTCATGAAAATGAAATAACAAAAACATATATTTCCATACGTTTTAGAGATCTAATTTTATTTTTATATGTGATTCGATTATCCGGAGTGGAATAAAAACACAGCGCAACATTTTTTTGTCTCAAGGGCAAACTTATGTGTCTCTGACAGATTTTGGGTCGCTGAATCCGAATCCGGGCTCAGATTTGCTCCAGCACGTTACAATTTTGAGCTATAACTCAATTTATAGGGCGAAATATGCGATTTTGGGCTTTTTTGACTGCAAGTCATTAAGCATAGAAATATTTTTTTTAACCAACCAAAGGATAAATTGGTCAATTAACATCTACATTAACGACTCATGCAAAATATTTCGTTTTACCAAATCAAATTCGATAAATTTAAGCATTTTATGTCAGTATGTAAACTTGCATGCAACATATAACATCAATAGGCGCTGTCCATTAACTACGTAGAATCATTTTTGGCCATCTCAGACGTCAAAATTACTTCTATACAAGCCCACTTCCATATTAGTCCCATTTGACTTTTCATCACTTTTGAGTTAACTGTTAGTTCTTGAACCTGAGGTTTTTTTGGCCTTGCAGTCGTCGGTGTACAACCAAAACGATATATATCTCCTATGCCCGATGACATAGACCATTGAGGTTTTGAGTTGGCGTTATGAATATTCATAATTTTCGACGTGTTTTTGAAATTGCGGATTTGTATGTCAATGTGCGAAACAAATACCAAATTATGAGCGACCCATATTGAAAGTACCCGCATAACAGTCCCATCATTGATTTGTGAACCCTGTAACGTCTCGACTAGATGGGAAAAACAAAATTATTTCAGGTTGTGTTATTTCGTTACAATGATTTTTGTTACAACGGTTGTAATAAAACATATACCGTTAGTAGTTAAAATAACAAAAAATCTAACAAAACTCGTTCCAATTAAAACAAAAATGTAACAAGTTGAGATATAATCAGAACAAGATTATTTCAAATTTTGTTAGACTAAACTTGCAAAATCGTAACAAATTCTGCTATATATTTCAGAACAAATTTGTTACAAGTTTTGTTATAAATCTCTTGGCTCGAGTGACATATCACAAAAATTATCAATCTTTTTCGCGACAACACAAAAAATCTTACAAATTTTTAAATAATATTGTTACAAAAAATATAACAAAGATTGCGATAAACGTGTTACGAAATTATGTTAGAGGCAATCATATTATAATGCATAATATAACAAATGTTGTTATGCATCTGTTTGAATAAATGAAACAAGTTCTGTTATAATTTGGTGACTAAAATTACAACAAATTTTATTATAATTATAAAAGAATTGTATCAACTATTGTTATTCCTAACAACATTTGCCATTATTTTGTTATGATCTTGTTATGTGCTTCTAGTCGGGGTAAAACTATGGGGCAGTGTGTTGGGTGAATGTTACAGTTCAAACAATGTTATTGGAATGAAATCCATCCAATCATAAACGTAATGTAGGTCATATTAAATTCTCGCTATTCAGTCTGCCAATAATCACCTTCACAAATGATCTTCATGTAATACCCAACGTAGCCACAATTTCACCACCAACGAAAGTATTCACTATCTTCCAGAATCATCCTTTTTTCCCAGAGAACCCAGGAAGCGAGAAAGTTAACGCTTTGCTAAAATCAGCTGAACTGGCAGAAACGATGGGAAAAGCAAACATTCTTGAGTGTGTGAAATTGACACACCAGCTTCTCATTGCCGGTTTTAGAACGTTGCAGCTCTTCCCAAAAGCATAGTTACATGCACATAATTGAGGAGGAAAGCCTTCTACTAGCATCAATTCCGTTACTGCGCCCTTGCTATTCTCACACCCATCTTCCACGTGATCCATATCGCAAGACGTGTTAATCGATAGCATACACCACACTATAGACGTCTGAACTTGACAGACCCTCTCTTGATCGGTTGATTTAATATGGGGGAGTTCAAGGAATCAATTGGATTTGACCCATTCTACCACACCGGTCAAAGGTTATATAAATACTCTTTTGAAAATGAGTTTCTGGTTGAGAAACCATTCACCCCAATCGTAACTATATGAGTTTTGCAAAGTGAACAATGGTTCAAAAATAAATTTTTTAATGTTTTTGGAAACTTCAGTCAAAAACTGCTTACTAAATACATATATCTAGTAATACAAGTGCGCGACCAGATAATAAATACAAAATGATTACAGGCTGTGTTATTTTGAAATATGTTATGATTTTTGTAACAATAACTGATTTTGTTATAATTTGTTTTTGGATATTCACACAGAAAAATCCTTCGAAGAAAATTATAGACCGTTCCAGAAATTAGAATCATACCTACGCATAGCGATAAAATAATAATTTTCATAACAAACAACTACGTTTATATTCTTATATTTTTATTTAAAGTATATTCTTCGATATATGTAAGAAGTTTATACATAAAAACGTGTTTTTATATCCAAATGTTCGTTACAAACTTTTTAACTCTTTCCACAAACCACTTTTTTATACTTATGCTGAATTCATTCCAATTTTATTCACAACATTATTTCGAAAACATGTTTCTTGAGATACTTGATTAACGGTTTTTGAAAAATAACATTCAGCCTGTGCTTACGGGCACTTTTAAATTTTGAGAAAACTTGAAAATTCAGCTCTTTTCATTTTTTTAAGAATGTGTCCACATATTTTGGAATTTTCAAACATGTTCCTACGACAAAATAAAAATATTTAACTCTACGCACGGTGAAGCTTAGGCATTGATTTTAATTATAATTAAATTAAATTGTAGTTTTACACATGCTCTAGTATAAATTCTGCTACTTGTTTAAGCTATTGTAAATATTGGTTTTTGGAAACATCGATTTTTTAATTAGAGTGGATGTTTCAAGTCCAAAAGACTATATTTGAAACTAAAACCAATGATTGTCCGATAGACATATGTAGTTACTGTCATGAATATATTTTTTCAATTTTTTTCTAGTGTAAATTTTTACATAGAAGGAAAATTGTTAAACAAGGTTTTTCAAAAATAGTGCAATTTGTGCAAAACGTTTTTGAGGTACCATTAAGGAATACTTTGCAACTTACAAACCAAAAGTCAAATATAATTTTTGATAGCCGGTATTTGATGTTAATATATTAGGGCAGGATATGTGGATTCTGGTATTCATTCCTAAATGGTTGGGCTGCAAAGTTGTGCTTATAATTTCTGGAACAGTCTATATATTAAGTTCTGTAATTTCTTTTTTTTTCACCCCACTGTTTGTGGAAATATTAATAAAGCCACTGCGTCCGTACTGGACTCCTTTAGTATGATTATTTCTAAAAACAGTTGCCATAATTATCGTTAAAAACGACCACGCAGTCTTGAATAAACAAACGATGTTTATTACTTGTTCAACGTTTCGACACGAGGTTAGTGTCTTCTTCAGGGGAAGTTATGACAAGCCAACTAAGTCTTGTACCACCCCAA